>NW_003852662.1:1023961-1037152 GCF_000181295.1 Otolemur garnettii | reverse complement strand
GTTGTTTGGCGGGTCCGGGCTGGGGATTCGAACCCGCCACCTTTAGGTGTACGTGGCTGGCGCCTTAGCCGGTTGAGCTATAGGTGCCGAGCCTTATGTCTTGTTTTTAAGTAGATAAGGCGATGGCAGAGAACTCCCCACATTTGTTGATTGCCTTCAGCTCCAAATAATTCTTATGCAAAAGTGGTATGTTGGGGATGACATAGTCTGATCACCTTCAAGGATCAAATCAAGAAAGGATTAAAAGGGTAGGTGATGGGTGGTACCGGACAGGACTTCTCCTCGGGCCCCTATAAGATGATCTTGGATGCTTTCTGTGAATCACAGTCGGCCAGGAGGGTAGAAATTATAGGGAAGGAAAGGTCCTGCAAGGAGATGTGAGAACAAAAGCCTAAAACCTTTGTTTAGGTTTGGGAGACCAATTGGACAAGGCTGGGTGAAATTTGGATGTGGCTGATCAGAGAAAGGGAAGCGTGCAAGATGGAAGCAAGCTGTCTGGTTTGAGTTATTTGCAGTTCCCTCCCTGGGAGTGGAGCAATATTGGGGTTTCTAGCCCACCATCCCAGAAGAAAATATGCTAGATATAAAGTGGGGCCAAACAAATAAGAAATGGGGGAAACTAGGTTCACCTCAACCAAAGGGGTTGTCAACCAAGGTCCCAACTTCCATCCCAGTTGTGGGTCAAGAATTGAGAGTTCCAGGAGCACAACATGGAGGCACGGCTTTTCACAAACCTCACACCACAGGGTCATCCCCCCTTTCCTCACTATCATTAATCTTTTCCTTTTTATAGGATCCCTCCCTCCATTATTCAGATATGGCTAAATGGCTCTCATTTTTAAGACAAAAAGACTTTCTTTTGACCCCCTATCCTCCTCCAGCTACTCCCTTCGCTGTCTCTCTCCTTTGCCAAAGACTTGTCTTCAGCCGCTGTCTAATTCCTCATCTCCCCACTCACTTCTCCCCCTCCCCAGTCTGGCCTCTGTTCCAATCACTCCCCCAATCCCTTTCTTCTTCTGTGTTGCTAACACCCGTGTATGCTTTTCTGTTTTTATGTTATTTGACATCTCAGCAGGACTTGACAGATTCAACTACTCTCTTGAAGCACTTTCATGTTTTGGCTTCTATGACAACACAAATTTAGCGGCTATGGGAGTTCTGAGGGAATTTAGTTTGGATTAACACATGTAACAAAAATCTTAGTCTGATCCCCGTACAAATTTTTGTCTAAAAAGTTGTGAGCAGCAGACCCAAACTGAGGCCCCCTTAAAACTTAAGTCAGCAGCCTTCTATACTATCTTAAGTATCTTTTTTTTTTTTTTGAGACGGAGCCTCAAGCTATCCCCCTGGGTAGAGTGCCATGGCATCACGCTCACAGCAACCTCCAACTCCTGGGCTCAAGCGAGTCTCCTGCCTCAGCCTCCCAAGTAGCTGGGGCTACAGGCGCCCGCCACAACGCCTGGCCATTTTTTTGGTTGCAGCCGTCATTGTTGTTTGGCGGCCCGGGCTGGGGATTTGAACCCACCACCTTAGGTGTATGTGGCTTGCACCTTAGCCGCTTGAGCCACAGGCGCCGAGCCTATCTTAAGTATCTTGATGTAAAGGGAAGCCAGAAATCAATGGCCAGTTTCAGTGCCCTGCCATCCTGGAATATCCAGGGTCACAAACAAACTCTCACTCTTCATAAATTAATACTCATTGGACACTGTTCTAATTAGTTTACATGCATTGACTAAATTAAACCTCACTGCAAGATTGCAGGCAAAGGTAAATGGTACCCCTAGTATCCGATTTTATAGTTGGGGAGACTGACAAACGCAGTTGGTTAAGTGCAGAGCTGTGCTGAAAAATCCAGGTAGTCTGACTGCAAATTTGACACTCTTAACTACTATGCTACCGTGTGAGAGGCATGTCAAGGTTAGTGTGAAACCGCTAGGCCCACGAGTCACATGTTACCCAGTCCAAGGTCAGTATAGACCAGAGAGTCAATCACTGATGCAACATGACTGCAGATGATTTTTCAAAATTAACTTTTTTATTAATTTAAAAATCCAGAAATACAGTGACTACATAAATAAGTACCATATTGCGGTACATGTCCTGTGAGAAGAGTGAGAGGGTAATACTGTTATGTTACTCTTACTTGTATACATGAGTTAACTAGAAAATGGCTACAACTGCTAAATGGTGCTTATGGTCTTTGTTGTTCCAAGTGTTTATGATACAAATAAATACACACGAAGAACCACATCCATTCTTCTCTACTAACTACAGGCAGCTTGGCCTCTTTTCTCTATGTCCTACTCCCTACACAACACCAAACACTGGAAGGTTTCTACGCTGACTTAACACAGCTCCCTGGCTCCTGCTTCCTGCAGTACTTTGGAAAGGTGTGTCCCAGCACCTGAGGGCAGGAGTCTATCTAGGGAAGCTCTCTGGGTGTTCCCTTAAGGCTGAGCTTTCAGAGAACACCTGGGTGGGAAGGCTTTGGGGTGAATCATCAGGAAGGGGAATCACCGCCTTGCTTCAGGGTCCGGTGACGGGTCTGCACATTATGGAAATACTGCCACCTCTGGGAGGCAGGCAGCAGCTGCTTAAGCCTCCCCCTCCACACACACGATAATGCTCTGCCCCGCATTTCCTATCTCCCTCTTCCAAGAATGTGTGGTGGCCTGGTGAGTGGCCTGTCTTATGAAATCCTGACCACAAGGCCCTTGTGTGCTTTCATGAGAACCAACTCCTTTACATCAGGTTGCCATAAAGACCAGACCTTTTACATTTTCCCCTATTGGTGTTGAACACTCTAAGGAATAAAAAGTTCTCTCACTTATGGTCATGGCGCAGGAAATATGGGATTTCTGGGTCCTTAATACATTACTCTAAGTACTCACTAGAGTTCATTCACGTCCCTCAGAGGGAACGACCAATCTAGAAGGTAGACTTGATGTCTTTGCTGGGAAGTTTCCCACAAAGATGATTTCTAAAGCCAGACCTCAGACTAGATCATTTATGCTCTGGTATTCGGCTGCAAGTAGACATTTTCGGAGCAGCCTTCTCCAGAATCCTTGATTAAAATTCACATTTGATGGACAAGGCAAGGATGGTAGGAAGGTTTAAGAAAGATATTTTTCAGACTTCCTAGCTCCCTAAGAAGGAAGAATAACTTTCTTAACACACTGCAGAAGCTAGTGAGGACTGAGCCACCCCTGTAAGTGGAGACAAAGGGAAAATGCCCTTTTAAGGAGCTTTCACAATTTAATCATTTAACCTTAGTTTTCCAGCTAGACAACTGTGGCCTTAAGAAAATTAGTGAGTACTGATCTATTAATTGATGGATTGTTTTGATGTGAAAACAAAAAGATGGCCTTTTTTTACTTCTATCAACTCTTTTCTTCAACACTTACTTTGTCTTTCTGGATTCAGTTTCTGAAGATTTTACTTAATTCTCACTTCCTTCTGGAGGCCCCGCAAGTTTAGGGAGAAAAGAGAATGGGTATCATCAGGGGTAAGTTATTTACCACATCTCAGTGGATAAGGCCATGAAATGGATGTTCTTACTCTTCACCTTACCACTCCAGTTGGTGACTTCAGTAGCCACATTAGAGACCTAAGGGCAGAGCCTTCTACTCACAATTCTTTATGTATTCTCCTGGGCACTAACACCCTCCAAGCTACTTACTTGGGAGCCGAGAGAGGGAAAGTGCAGGAGGGTCTCGGCTAGCTCTGCCTCAGAATGGAGGCTGTAGTTTAATGTGCACGTGGGTGTGCATGTGTAGGTGTGTGTATGAGGATGGGGAGTCAGTTGTTTTTTAAAACACAAGACATTCTAAAATCCAAAGAGTATAATTTCATACAAGTAATTGTTCTATATTCCAGAACTCCTACTAAGCAATTCCCTTCTCTTTCTTTTGTTTGAGTACCTTTCTAAATCGAAACCCTGGGGTTTTGTTTGTCTTTAACCTGTGAAGAAATGTGATTCTCCAAGAAACTAGAGAGCAGTGTTATGGTGCTCTATCCCTCTTCCTCCTGCAAAGAATTCAAGACTCTTCTAGTCTTTTCGGAGGAGATGTTCAAGGGCTGACACACCACTCCACATAAATGAGCAAGTTATGCTGTGCATGGCGTGAATAACTGACTGCATATGAGTTTGGGGTTTTAGGGCACTGTTGACTTAAGCAAACTAAGCCTGCAGTCCAGCTGCAGCTTGAATTTTTTTTTTTTTTTTTTTTTTGCTTTACCCTATCCAATACTGTCTGTCTCACTTAACAGTGGCCCTTTTCAGATCTCTCTAGGTACAAAACCTTGACCAAATCTTCAAGCTCTGTTCTGCACACACGACTTGAACACATCTGGCTGATTTGAGCTTCTCCTTCGGTGAATATCTTCCACTGGCCTAAAAGGCAAACAGAGTGGCCAGAAGAGAGTGTAAAAAGAGAGCAGAGCAAAATAGGAATAGACCCAGTATACCCCATCCTTACCACCTACTCATGGACCCCACCAGGGCAGCTGAAATACACATGCCAGGTGGTTTCAGGAAAACAAGTCTCCAAAACATTTTTCTGGGAGCAGATATGCAAAATGGGCCACCAAGTTTTCATTTCAACACGAAGCATTTGTAAGAATCCCAGGACTAATACATGATTGCCTCCTCAAGAGTAAAAGCGAAGTATTATTCTGGGAATTTTGACAGTACATTTAGCCTCTGTAAAATGCTCCACTACTTGTTTGTTAGCTGTGTTAGGTGGCTTATCTGACGCCAGATCAAAAAAGGGCATTTTGAAAAGCGGTACCTACTGCATTACTGGAGCTCTGTTTGCTCTTAGCGGCCTCAAATATTGGTCTGGGTTACTTTATTATTTACCACTCTTCTCTGTTCCTGCCACCCTTTGTCAAAACTTCTCACCTCTGCTTTCTCTTAGGTCCACATGCTGTCCTTACACCCCCTTTGCGCCCCTAAGTCCCCTCCTATGGCTCCTTATAGTGTTCTACTCTCTCTACCCCATGGGATCCCTTTCCAGTTTAGATAAACTCGGCTGCCCTGCTTCCATTTCCTGTTGTCTCTGCCCACTCTTGGATACCCTCCTCAGTCTTCCTGTCATTCCCGGGCTCATGGTGCTATAACCCAGAGAACTCCTAGTCCAAGGTGAGCAAACTTCTTTTAATTCTAACAAAAGAGGTTTGGAGCCTCTTTTCTTTCCCTAACCACATGAAAATATGAAAAATACGAAAATACGAAAAACCCCTTCCCTATGGACTCGATTTCTCTGCCCCCCTTTCCCTCGGATTCCTCCCTTTTTCCTATTCTCTCTGACTCAGTGGAAAGGTAGAATGGAAAAGGAGAAGAGGGGTTGGGCAAGGAAGCAGCTTTGACTGAATCTCTATCATGTGCTAGGCTCTGGTGGGCACATTATATGGAGGGGTCAGGCTTGTTCTTCTTTGTTTCCAGGTGGTCCTGTAGGATATCATGACCCAATTCCTTCCACTGCACACAGTTTGAGGCACACACCATCTACTCCATGATACAACCCAAATCTTGCTCTGGGCACAGAGTACCTCTTCAAGTCCTCTTGGAGCCTAGCACAGTACCTTGGTCACCGTATGAACTAAAAGATATCACTTCAAACATCATGTAATTGATCCTGAGATCCTAGACCAGGTGTCCTCAAAATACTGCCTGCAGGCCACATGCGACCCGCCTAGGACATTTATCTGGCCTGCCGGGTATTTCTGCCCCCGCTGCCTGTCCTGCTTAGCAGCTGACTCATCCCGGGGCCCACAGTCCGGCCCTCCAATGGTCTGAGGGACACTGAACTGGCCCCCTGTTTAGAAAGTTTGAGGACCCCTGTGACCTAGACTCTGCCTCCTCAGTTCCTCACTCACATGTGAGGACCCCCAACTCCTCCATTTGAATTCTCATACTGTCCAGTTTATTTTCTCCCTGTCTTGCAGAAGAGAAACAATTGACCCTCATCAACTCTCTTTGCAATTACCTATTGGATAACTCTGCTCAGATGGCCCCTAAGCCTCTTAATTTAAACATGTTCCACGTGAAATTATTTTTCTTTCTTTCTTTTCTTTTCAATACCTACTTACTCATCACTTTTCCTCACTGGCATTAGTATTCACCCAGTCTATAAAGTTGTTAATATTGGAGTCATTCCAAACTCATTTCTCTCTTTGATACTCATCTTGTTGATTTAACCACAGAAATGTCTTACAGTGACCTCTCCTCCCCCGTCTCAATGATTTAATATACTATAATCACTTTCCAATTCAGATCATCACCAGCTTTTTCACTAATAGTCTACTTTTCACTCCACACAGTAAGAACCTCTTTCTTAAAAACATATCTAAATGTACTGATCACTTGCTTAAAATCCTCCACTGGGATTCTCTGGCCTGTAGATCAAATCTAACTTCTTAGCATGGCGAATTGGGCTCCTCATAATCTGGCTTTATGAAAGTAAGTGCTTACTGAATCCATCCGATAGCCCAGAGACATCTTTCCAAAGCACCATTTGACATCACTACCATTGGTAAATTTGCAGCAACTACCAGTGCTACTTGCCTTACATCTGACCTTTTTACTGGGTTCTTCCAGGTCCTCTGACTACTTCCTACCTCCAAAGTCTTCTCATCTCTTAGTGCACCCTCTATGGCCTTTGTGATCATTCCTCACCCCCACCCACATTTCTTGTTTGCTCCTGTCTGAGTCTTCTTTTAGGCTACACCCTCTTCCTGGCCTGATTTCCTGACCTGTTGCCCAGTCACGCCCTTCTCTTTCAAAACACACCTCCTCCCCGAAGCCTTCCCCGACTAAGCCCACCTGGCTCTCATCTTATTGTTCTTTGCAGATTCCCCTGAGCACTTAGGTATTTAACTCCTCAGAACTATACTAATTCATACTGAAGACATTTTCATGTTCTGTCTCGCCCATTAGAATTCCCTGTGGATAGAAATTGTGTGCCTTTTCTTCCACTGCAAGTGCTGCCCAGGCCCTGTGCCTAGTATCTAGTCCCCAGGCTCCACCTAGTGTAGAAAGTGGGAGAGCTACAAGTCTTCTTAAGTGCTTGAATGTTTTAAAGAAACATTACCACCCAGGGCCGGTTCCCAAAGAGTCAAAGAGCTCCGATACCACATGGGAATTGATATGCATTCATTTTCTCGCTGTCTCTCATACCCACTACCAGAGGACATAGCCTTCCAGATGTAAGTCTCCAAAAATATTCCTGATGTGGAATCTTGTGAACCTCTCCAACCGTCTTGAGACTCTGGGCTTAGCAGTTTCATTAAAGACATTCAGGAAGCCTTGACCTGAAGCAGCTTATGCTCAGAACACATCTGGGTTTGTATTCACACGTCCAAGCTTTTCAGATCAACTTCATTCAGACAGCCCATTCACTAAGTCACCAGGAGGAGAGACAGAGTATCCTCTAATGGTGACCCTGAGTGCTGCTAAGGTTCACTGAGAATGCACAGGGACTTCAGGTAATGGCTGTGCTATGTTGAAAACTGGATGTGTTTGCCAGGAAGGAGTGAGGAGAGGTACCACTTACTCAGGGTTGTCCTGGTCACCAGCTTGAAGTGATGAAGCTCCTCAAACATCCTCTTGGAGATCTTCTCAATATGAAAGTGCTGGAGAATGCCTGGGAGCAAGCAAAACATGGGGGCAGGTGGTCAAACACTGTATTTGGAGACACCAACCCCTTTTTCTGCTTGGACTGAGCATATCATCTCATTACTAGGGCTTAAGAGTATCGAGCTGGGCTGTGTAATGTGCTTAACAGGGAACTTGGATGGCTCAAGGGTTATAACTGACTCCAGTTGTTTCCTTGGCTCACTGGCTTCCCCTTGGCTTCTGCAGGAGATGAAGATAAGGAAGATAGTGCTGCTCACTGGGGGACCCCCCTTCCTAGGGAAAGCTGCGTGGAGTCAAGCATGGGCGCTGGTTGGAGCTTCCGCAGCCAAAGACGGTACTAGAAATTCTAATCTTGCCCCAAATCTGGGTAGACTATGTCCCTGCTCAACCACTGGGCTGCCCTCCTGGCTAAGAAATGGCAGCTGGCTGGCAGTAGGACTGCAGGCAGGTTGTCTGTGTAAACGGAGAAGCCACTCCTGCTCCTGAATTCACTGAAAAGCAGATTTTTCTTTGAGAAATATTCATAGCTCCTTTAGCCTTCCCTTTTAAAAAATGGGGAGAGTTAAAATAGAGTGGCCACCAGTCTCAACTTCGGCTAAATAGCGTTTATCACAATAAAAGGTAAATCACTGACAGCTGCCTTGTGTGGGGGTCATTACGAAAGTTTTGATATACACAAAAATCAAGAAATGTAAAATCCACATGGACAAAAACAAGTGAAGCCCTTCCAGCAACACCCAGAAGTTGAGCAGGTTGAAACTTGCATGGGTGAATCAGAAAAGATGCTGTTGACTGTGTTTCTTGGACGTGAAATAATGGACCACAACACAGTCTGTCTCAAAACTTTCATAGTGACCTACACACTAAGGGACATCGTGTTGTAGCCCACTTACATAATCCTTAAGTGATCTATTTAGATGGGGCAAGGTAGATGAAGCCTGAGTTTTTTTCTCTGTCCACCAAGCACAGACCTTGATAACCCAGCACTGTGAATAAATGGATATTTAGATGCTATGCTAGCAAGTGGAAAACCATCCACACTCCTCTGTGGGGTGAGAGATGTGGGGTGCCGAATAGTGGACCCACTGCTGGGGAAGCCAAGAGACCTGTGCCTAGTCCTATGCAATCAATTAGGGATGATCTGGGGAACTGAAAACACAAAATAAACACTCCTATGTATAGGGCAAAAAATAAGCATAGATAGGAAACATATGTATGTTCAAGCATCTTTTTTAAGCAGGAGGGAAGAACTCATTCTTTAGTGAAAGAAAGGCTGTTATGAAAGGAGACAGGAAAATAAGCTCTATAAGTACTAGAACAGTGTTTCTCGAAGTATCATCCAAAGTGCCACCTGCATTAAAATCATATGCCTATTTGTTAAACACGCAAATGTTCAGACCATATCCAAGGTCTACTGAATTTGCATCTCTGGGATGGGGCCAGTTATGTGCATTTTAAACCAGTTTCTTGCATGATGCTGAAGCATACTAAAGTTTGTGCACTCTTGAGCCTGATGTGGGAGCCAGTAGCAAAAAGATGTGTAATATTTTCCAATTGAAATAGCACCTCTACATTTGGATTCCTAGAAAACCTAACCCAACTAATCATGAACCTGTTGAATAGTTAGAATAGCTATAAGATCACAATAAACAGAATGTGACTGTGGTGGTCCCTGTGACTAATCAGAAAAGGAGCTGGACATCCTGACTGGCATGGTTTCTTCAGTGAGACTACTGTAACCGTCTTGAGGGCAGGGATGATGGTTTAAATTTGCCTTACCTTAGAATATACAGCATGATTCTAGGGACTCGGCTTGGCACTGAATGAATGGATTTTCATGTTTGTTGAGTTTTACCGGAAAGAATGGTAGACTAGAGTTTGGTAGTCTGCAACCCTGGCTGCACATTAGAATCACCTATGGAGCTTTAAGAAAAAACACTGATGCCTAGGCCCCACCTCAGACCAACTAATCAGAATCTCTGGGGGCAGGACCAAGACATTTTATATTTTTTTTTTTAAACCAAAAACTCTCCCTGATGACTCTAATGTGTAGCCAGGTTGAGAATCACTTCTCCAACTTTATGTGAAATGAGAAAGACACTCTTGGAAACCCTGGGAGTCAATACTTAATCTTTAGCACAGGCCATGGTAAATTTGTAGGCCATGATGCCAACTGTGTTGGACATGTGTCAGTTTTTGAGCAATCAGAAAAACTCTGACCCCGAGGAACTGGTTGAAGCAAAATTAAGATGTGTCTTACCTTTTTTCTTTGTGCCCCCCTTGCAATGACAAGAAATGAATGTTGTCTTACTCACCCTTTCGAATGGTCCATACATGGACCTCTACCTGAGGTGGTCTCTCAGTCTCCAGTGCTATTTTTCTGGTAGTTTCTCCATCCTCCATGAACACAGACTCATACACAGGCATTGTTTCTTCTCCGCAAAAGTAGCCTTTGTTGTCAAAGCTTTGGCCTGGAAGTTCTTCTGGAATCAGGAAGCAAGTAGAGTTTTGTCATGATTTCTAAAAACCAGAAGTAAACTTGTGCATTTGTCAATCTCACTGTTTATAACATCTCACACTTACCAAAAGTGGACAGTTAACAAGAACATTCTTTCAGAGACAGAAATTCCACTCCTAGTTCATTAGCCTAGCTTAGATTGCCCCTATAACCACTACCAAATCCAAAGGACCACATAACCTTTGAATGAAGTCCATACCCTGACAGAATCCACAATCCTGTGGAACATTGGCCCCCTACCACTGTCACTAAGAAGTGGACTTTCATGAGAAGGAAAAATGTAGCCAGGTACAAATTTCTTAGGCACTTAAGGAAACGTAGAATTTTCCGTACTGGGTTAGGATCATGTTCTGTCCAACCCAGTGTTGCCAAGAGAGGCCTCAGAGAATGGGCTGACAAAGGGCCTTAGTTAACTTTCCTGACATCATTTAGGTATACTTAGAAAACATTCATGACACTCATCTATGTGCATATACTTGCCCAAAGGATCTATCCAAATTGGCTTGACATTTCTGAATGCTCTTCGATTTGTTTGTAAGGGGAACTATAATGCTGGATCAACACCAGTGCCAAAACCTAGATGTCAGATTAGTCATTTGTAGGCAATGCCAAATGAACAGTTGGGAGACACAAAAAAACTGGTCAAATCCCTCAACTATGGATCATTTAATGTGTAAACTAAACCGCTGAATTTCAGCTTCCAGGCACAAAGGTACCAGCCCCCTAGTACTCCCCATTCCACTCCAGCTTCCCCTTTCCGTAGCTGTCTACCAAAAAAAACTTTCTCCTGCTTTGGTTATCAGTGAGTTAAGTTTCTTTGCTGGCCTCGTAATCAGTACCCTGTTCAACTGTGTATTTAAAGTGCATACTTAAATTAGGAACAACAAAGAGAAGACTTGGATACCCTGAAAACTTTGACTATGTGCAGAAGCCATCTGTAAGAATATTTGAATTGTTGTGGATGAAACCGTTGAATGTTGAGTGCTTTGGATCTGTGACTCTAATTAGGGAGACTCGCTGTTAGCCAATCAGACACAATTTGGAATAGAAGTTGTAATCAAATTGCTATTGTATGTCTCTTGGTGACCTGATTAGCTTTCCAGACCCCATCCTCCATTTGGCAACTGTGGTGAACAAAACTCTTCTTCTCCTGATGATTCCAGATTGGATTACTCAATTTGTGGATTATCCTAGACTTAAGCTTCCTTTCTCCTTTTGTCCTTCCCTTTAGCTATTTAATTATTCGGCCAGTCTTTTTGGTGATCTTAGGTAATTATGAGGGTACGGGCTAGCCCTTTTCAAATGGGTGGAAGAAGGGAGGTCACTGAGTATATAGGGAATTCTATGTATTGCATTATCACCTTTAGGATGAGAGCTGAGTTCGTTTGTTAAACTCTGCTCACCAGCTTAACATTGGTTACAACTATAACCAATTTATGAAATCCATGCAGCCACTAGCAGTACCTATAATATGCTAAAAGGTTTCCCTGAAGAGCCTGAAGAGTCATCCTGCTCCACCTCCCTCTCCCCTCCAAAAGCTTAATTTACTGCATAAGAGGGTTCTACAAACAACAAAACCTATTACTGACACAACCCTGGCTGGCACTTGAAAATACTAAGGAAAGAAAAGTTTGCCTTTAGAACTACCTACTTGGCAATACCCTCCACTTTCCATACTCTCCACCTCATGGTGCTTTCTAATCCACTTTCACCTACTCTCATTTTCTTTTGGGGAAGGATGCCATGCTTGAAGTCATTTCTGGCCATTTGCACTTTCCATGAGAATGCTCCTGTTCTGAGGTCTCCAGAACTAAGAAATTGAGAAACCATTACTATGGAAGTGGTGATGACAGATGAAGATGTATTATCCAAGCCCAGGAAACTTTTAAGTCTTAACAGGGGCTTTTATGCCATAACCCCAAAGAGTGTGTAATTACAGGAATTCCAGGTATTGGGGTGGTACAGAGGGTGTGAGTGGTGAGTTGAGGAACCTTCAGGAAGTAGAAGTCTTATCCAACCCTGTAGGTGGCCACTGATATGCAAGACAAAGCCAGCCTCTATGAGCACAAGAGAGGTAAAACTCAAAGCCTTTATTTTGACCCTCATTTGTTATTGTATGAGCCTATGATCATTTGTTACAATGAAACTTTTGGTTGGATTATTAGTTAATTTTATTTACTACACAACACAACTGATTTTACTTTTGTTTTTTGCTTCCATCTTCTTCCCTCCTCACTCACTTGTTCCCTTCTCTCTGTGCCATGTGTTATTATTTTAAGAGGCCAGTGATGTCATGATCATTCCCATTTCTCACCCTTTCACATCACTCAGGATGTTACTCAAGTTCATTTCTTTACAGAAACTTTGCCCAACCATTCTTTTGAAGGTGCTTCTTGCTATCACCACTCCCCCCTCCCCACAATCTCTTAATACTGTTTGGTTTTATTTCACAGTATCCTTCACAATCTAAAATTACCTTATTGATTTAGGTTCACTGTCTTTCTTCTCCACTAGAATGCAAAGACTATGCCAACAAGTAGCCTTTGTCTGTCTTGTTCATCTCTCTGTCCTCAGTGTCTATAGCAGTGTCTTGCATACTGTAGGTATTTAACACGTATATTCAGATTGAATGAATGAATGAGTGCATACCTCCTGATGCTGTGCAGACCTGGAACAAGTGCCCTGGTCTATGTGGATAATGCCTCTGAGGCAATGTGACTACAAGGAGTGGTTCAACATGTCGAAACCCATGTCTGGCCCATTGAGAGACAGATACACAGAATGGGACAGAAACTATCCTTTCATATTGCTCAGTAAATATATTTCTCCACACTGGAGCACAGCAAGGAAGTAGATAAAGCAGCTTTTCCAGAGAAACTGGTTCAGTCAATCAGACTCTTTAATATATTGCCAACTGGGAAGCTGGAGGGCAGTTTTCTAAATGATATCTTTTATTATTTTTTCTACTTACAAAATTAATATGTTATCTACTGAAAATTTAGAAAATAGAAATAAACACAGAAAATGAAAATTA
>NW_003852662.1:1012318-1023900 GCF_000181295.1 Otolemur garnettii | reverse complement strand
TTTTTTTTTTTTTTTTTAGTCTTAGCATATACAAGCATTTTCTTTTTTAACACAAAAAGTGAGATCATAATATACATTTTTTTTTGAGAGTCTCAAGCTGTCGCCCTGGGTAGAGTGCTATGGTGTCACAGCTCACAGCAACCTCAAACTCTTGGGTTTAAGCAAGTCTCTTGCCTCAGTCTCTCAAGGAGCTGGGACTACAGGTACCCACCACAATGTCCAGCTATTTTTGTAGTTGTTGTTGTTGTTGTTTAGCAGGCCCAGGCCAGGTTTAAACCCACCAGCACTGGTGTATGTGGCCGGTGCCCTAACCACTGAACAAGAGCACTGAGCCATCATATACATTTTTTAATTTGCTCTTCTTACTTAACGAATATATTGCAAATATCTTTCTGTGCCATTAAATCTTAACCTACAATGATTTTTAATGGTTATATTAGTACCCCACAGTACAAACAAGCCATAAATTATTTAACCATTCTCATATTGGTGAATTTCCAGATTGTTTTCAATTTTTCACTATTATAAACAACACTGTAGCAAAAATTCTTGTTTGTATATCTTTATGAGTGCTTCTGATTACTTAGGATTTCTAGAAGGGTAATTATTTAGGCAAATGTTTTAATAAACATTACCAACCTGATAGGGCAATTACTTAAAAAGCAATGCCTGTTGTGTGGCCTACTTGCACAAGTTTTTTTGATTATTTTACTTTTTATTTAAATCACCAGCATCAATAAAAAGCAAAGCATGATGAAATGGGATTTGGTCTGAAGGTCTAAGATTCAAATTAGAAAGGATAGTTTAAGGAACTACTAGTTTTCTTCTGAAATGGTCTTGTTGTACTACTTTTAAAAAATATAGGCATTAAACCCTTGGCAAAAGAGAATACTGTGTTGGCTCAGCCCCCAGAGCTAAGTGGTTAGGGAGCTGGCCACATACACCTGGGATGGTGGGTTTGCACCTGGCCTGGGCCTACTAAGCGACACTGACAACTACAACAACAACAACAAATAGCGGGGCATTGTGGCGGGCACCTGTAGTCCCAGCTACTTGAGAGGTTAAGGATCACTTAAGCCCAAGAATTTAAGATTGCTATGAGCTGTGACACCATAGCACTCTATCGAGGGTGACACAGTGAGACTCTGTCTCAAAAAAAAAGAGAGAGAGAGAGAGAGAGAGAATACTATGTTAGTGGAACTGCCACTTAGTGACACTAAGAGATTTGGGGATCCAGTGAAATAGATTTGGAAGGTATAATAGGTCATCATGTCTGTGTAACCCCAACAGCCACAAACCCTTAGAATGTGCTCTCTCCATACCTATAATTAATATATTTCCTCATAATTTTAATGCCCTATTTCTCAACTCCATATCAAATGGCTCCTGTCCTTCCTATCCACACTCTTGCCCTCTGCTTACTCTAGAAGATGGGGTTGTCACACTGAGAAAGATTTTGTTTATACCACAAATTAGCATTTCTCAAACTTTAATGTCTATTAGAGTCACCTGGCGATCTTGTTAAAATGCAGACTCTGATGCAGAAGTTTGGGGGTGGTGGCCAAAGAGTCAGCACTTTCAACTAGTTCTCAGTGGTTCTCAACCTGTGGGTTGCGACCCACAGGAACTATATTAAAGGGTTATGGCATTAGGAAGGTTGAGAACCACTGCTCTAGGTGCTGCTGGTCCATGAATCACACTTGGTGTAGCAGGACCATAAACACCCTGGGCCTACAGTAGTGTTTCCCAAACTTTTCTTGCCCATTAGTATCACCTAGTGATATTCTAAACTCTCCAAAGCCTAGTGTGCACCTCAAATCAATTAAATCATAATCTTTGGGGATGAGACAGAGGTAGTTCTAGACACTCTTTGGGGATCCCAATGTGCAGATACATTTGGGAACTACAGGTCTATGTAAAAATGCTGAATAAATATACTGTGTTGACTCCAATGCTATGGACTGTATTTTTATGTAGCTCATGTTCTAAAACCACCATTTAAATAATTTACCTTTTTAAATCAGTTAACATTTTGTATCGGTCTAGAAAAGAGAATAAGCTGGAAACGATCCAGGTTCTAGGCCTCGATTTTCTTATCAGTTAGTTGCATAACTCTGGGCAAGGCACTTTATGCATTTCAGTTTTCTTATCTTCAAAAGAGAACTAACACTATAATTATAGGATTTTAGTGTAGGAGGGAGCTTAGAGATCAAATGTTCCAAACTTTATTGTACAAATAAGGCTGATGAAGCCCAGAATGGATAGTGCACATTTCTCAGGTCATATAGCAACTTAGATTTAGGCCAGCACCCAGTCTCCTTCCACTGTAACTCTCATCCTGTGTCAAAGGGTAATGGATGTGATTGTGCTTTGATGACTTAAATTGTAATGTAAATGAAAGGTGCTACTATTCTTCCTAATAATCATGATAAAGTAAATTTTCTACTATTTAGGAAAGCAGAGACAAGTTTGGCAGTTGGGGCTCATGGAAGTATCGGTAGATGTAAGCAAATCCCCAGTATATTTCTGAGCAGTAAATTTCTTCCAACCAACCATCTTTTCAGTCTTTCAAAAGAAGAGAGAACAAAGTTCATCTTTATTAGAAGTATTATCTCTATAATTATATGATAGACTGATTATGTTTCTGATGCTTAAAGAAGGACTTATGTGAGGATTTTAGTCAACCAAAGGCAGAGCCTCCAACCAACGCACCTTTCGCCTTTTTACCTGGACACACCTTGCAGCACTTGCCATCTATTTTTTGAGGATACTTGCATGGGTATCGATTGGGGCAGTGGATTTTCTTACACTCTTGCTTGGTGACATTACAAGTGCACAACACACACTCTACAATGCCAAATGCCCGGAGATTTGGGTGCCAGGACTCGCCATGGGAATAGGTCTTTCCATTGGAAACGCACACTGGAAGAGAACAAAGAAATGGAAACTGAAAGTTATGGAGCTAGAGTGTGTCCCCATGCTCAAAATCCAAGCCTTGAACTCCTTAATATATCAAGTATCCCTTGTTCTTCTCATGGCCGTGGAGATACATTTACAGAGCAGTCTCTGCGGCCACAAAACTGCTTGGCCCACACTCTACTGTCAGCAGCTCCCCGGGTTCTTTAGCAGAGGCCTCTGGATACTCACAATGGTCTGATATGTAGTCAGCAGGTCACAAATAGTTTTTAAAATGGAGAAATGAACAAACACATGAAAGCAGAGTTCTATCTGTCCTGGCCATCTGATAAGAAATCTCTAGTAAAATGTAGTGTTAACAGCTGCAGTTCTGTGAAAGATGTGTATGGTCCAAGTTGAAGTGCTACCAGGCATGAAAATTTCCTAGAGAGATTTGCTTTCCAGGGAGTCTAGATGCAAAATCTATTGCTCTTCCCAAAGGGCAAGTTTCTTCCAGATCCTGATAGTTTTTCAATTTTTAGTAGACTCAGGGTCTCCCTCTTGCTCAGACTGGTCTCGAACTCCTGAGTTCGAGCAATCCACCCACCTCAGCCTTCCAAAGTTCTAGGATTACAGGAGTGAGCCACCATGCCTGGCTCAAGCCACTACACCTGGTTCTATTCCAGATCCTGAAGCAAATCCATTCAGAATGTTCAATGCTATAAGAGTATCATCCACAAACATATATAGGTGTAGAACTTAGTGGTGATAATTTACTCCCTGGTGTGGGAAGGAAGTTACTAAGAATGAGATTGAGAAGGAAAGGACTAATGCCTCCTGGGTAATTTGTGAAGGGACAGCCTTATATGCCTCTAATCTTCAGGCAATTTCCTCAGTCTCCCCCCCTACATAGAGGCCGTAGAGAAATCACTGTCTTTTCCATTGATATCCTTTGGCAGTCTGACATTTGTTGAGTGGGAAGTGAAGTCACTGGCTCCATGTTTTCTGAGGGGCTTTGAAAGAGCCAAACATGGCTCAGCGCCTGTGGCTCAAGCGGCTAAGGCACCAGCCACATACACCTGAGCTGGCGGGTTCTAATCCAGCCTGGGCCCGCCAAACAACAATGGCCGCTGCAACCAAAAAATAGCTAGGCATCTGCCAAAGGACATCAATGGAAAAGACAGTGATTAGTTATAGCCAAATCTCTACAGTCTCTATATAGGGGAAACTGAGGAAACTGCCTGAAAATTAGAGGCATATAAGGCTGTCCCTTCACAAATTATCCAGGCGCCTGTAGTCCCAGCTACTTTGGAGGCGGAGGCAAGAGACTCGCTTGAGCCCAGGAGTTGGAGGATGCTGTGAGCTGTGATGCCACAGCACTCTACCCAGGGGGACAGCTTGAGGCTCTGTCTCAAAAAAAAAAGAAAGAGCCAAACATTTGGACTAAAGGCTGAGTGCCCTATAAAGGGAAGGAGCCACAGGAACGTCCTTCTGTGCAAATTAACCCAAAACATATCCAGCTTCTACTGTAAGGCATGGAGCTAGGTTCCAGGATCAGAACTGTACACGGCTGCCAATGGGGAGTCTGAGAATAACTTCTTTTCCTTTTTAAGAGTACAGGGACATCTTGGAGATTTCAAGCCATGACCGGGCCTGGGTGTGTTTCTCATTATTCCCATCACCTCATCACACCCAGGAAGACCTGTCGGCATCCCAATCAACAACATCTCTAGGGTGAGTTGTATCACTTCAGGCGGGGCTCGGGGGCAGGGAGAAATAGGCCCACTTGGGGCGTTCCTAGGAACTGAGATATTTGGCTGCAAGACAATGGCCTCAGAAGGATGAATCATTGGGCTATTTCTTTTTCACCACGTCCACTGGGTCACATTAAGAAATATGGATGATTGCTGGCTGCCCTTTCCTATCCTTAGCAAGGGCTGCTAGAATACTGGGCACTGTAATGGGTCAATCCACGTAAAGATTTCCAAGAATCCAAACCAGAGAAGCTCCCAATCTTACTTTGCAGTGCAATAGAATAGAGACTTGACGCCTTAACTGTGAGGCTCAGGGCTGTGAAAAGGATGATACAAAAGAGGCCAGATAGGTCATTCTCTCCCCATCCACATCTCTTCTCTCCTTTCCCCAGACAATGACATTCCCTTCTAAACAATGTGATCAAGTGAGTCCACTGTCTGCCTAAAGGACATTTAGTCTGGATTCAAGTTCAAAATAGTAGAGTCCCACCACTTCTCTTTGATTGTAACACAGAACCAAGTAGACGTATCTCGGAGGACCCCATCATTAGCAGGCAAACTAAGGAAAACGGTGAGCCATGCTAACACGCAGGGCAGACAGGATTCCCAGTGATCTATCTATCTATCTATCTATCTATCTATCTATCTAGGTTTTCTCTCCCCTAAACATTTGGAATAAGGAAAGAGTCCAGACTGGGTGAGAGCCCACATGCTGCAGTGAAACAGGGTGAGCTCAACTCTATAGAGAGAAACCCAGCCTTCTCCCCACCAAAAAATTCCCAAGATGATTTTGAATCATATATCTGGGGAGTTAAGGTATATGGAAGTGGGGACAAGTGATTCTCAAGTGAACTATAGTAGAAAGGTCAAAAGTAGACCGCTGCATCCAAATCAATGGGGGCAAATGAATGAATGTAAACCAGCTGTGGGTTTTGAAGGACAAGGAGAAAAATCAAGGGATGAGCCTCTGCCCTAAAAATAGAGGCCTTGTGGAAATTATGGGATCTAGGATTTTCAAAGACTATTTCCTCACACTTTTTAAAAACAGCTTTGAAATACTTTCAGAGCAAATGGAATCTATTGGAGGCAATTTAGGATTGAAAATCAAACCACATCTTTACCTAACTCCTCCTCCTCATTTCATAAAACTTATATCAGAATTCTTTGGAACATAAAAATAATAAATTTCAAATCAAACACAGATAGATAGTAAATATTTCCAATTCTTCTAATACACCACCATTTTTTATTAAAAGTTTTATTTTGAATGGTCTTTTAAGCCTGTAAGTTTCAAAAGCATTTAGTTTTTTTATCTGTAATCTGAAATTTACATCTAACTAGTAACAGATGTGATCAACTAGCTTTGGCTTGACTACCTTTGTTGAGATTTATGGTAGGAGTTCTTTGTAACGGATTGTTTTTCACTCATGTTATTCAATCATTTGGTTTAATAATTGATTGCTTTTAACCCCTTCAGAGAATTGCCTTTGATTTGTTTTCCCTTTAAAGGAAACAAAACATGTTTGTGGTTTTATAAAAAGAAACCAGCTGAGCTCTTGCTCCGATGAGCTGGTTGACAGGACGCCTAAAAAAGTAACAAGCAGTCAATTGTTTGGTTGAATTTCTCCTCCCCCCATCCCTGCTACTAGCGGGGGTGGAAACCAGAGAATTATGCGCAAAAAGAAATGGGGACCATGGATGTCCGCAGGTGCCTGCTGCAGCTAGTTAGTTGGCTGGGTGGGCTACATGTCAGTGTTAACCTGATCATTTTTCCTGATGCTCAGCCAGGTGGTTTCTGGATTTTTCACTGGATTACTCATTTCTAAGGGTAATCTCCTATGCTACACATTGAACCAAAATCTGAGTGTAGGGCCAGAAATATATAGTAGAACCTCTGTAAGTTGACCCCCAAGGGACTGTGACAAACTGGTCAACATATAGAGGTGGTCAACTTAAGGAACCAAGCCTACTGTACTGATATGTACACATGGTGCATGTCTGGTCTATAAAGTTATGTCAACTTAAGGGGGTGGTTAATATAAGAGGGGGTCAAGTATGGAGGGTCTACTGTATACTTTTAACTAGAGCCCCAGGAGAATCTGGGGTACATCGAAGTATTAGAACTGCTATTTCTAAGGTATAGAAAAGAATTTCAGAAGTGTTTGGCACTTTGTGCCTTTGAATGTTGGAGGCCTACGAGAAAATGATTAACCTCTCATTCTGTTAAATTCTCAAGAAATTTTCCCAGGCTCAGTGCCTGTAGCTCAGTGGTTAGGGTGCTGGCCACATACACTGGGGCTGGCGGGTTCAAACCTGGCCTGGGCCTGCTCAAAGAACAACAATGACAACTACACCAAAAAGAAAAAAAAAAATGCCAGGCATTGTAGCGGGTGCCTGTAGTCCAAGCTACTCAGGAGAGTGAGGCAAAAGAATCGCCTGAACCCAAGAGTTTGAGGTTGCTGTGAGTTGTGATACCACTGCACTCTACTGAGGGTGACATATAAAAAGAAAGAAAAAAAAAAGAAAATTTCCCAAACAGCCTCCAACCTTTGGGGTCAAGTGAGAAAATTCTAGAGCCTGCTTCACAAGCAAAGGGGCCTGCCTTAACTATGTTTTTTCTGGCTGCATTTAGGGAAGCCTTAAGTGTCCATACTCATTTTGTAGACTTGAAGGTGAGCAGCCATGTCTGAATATGTGATTTCTTTTTTTTTTTTATTAAGCCATATACACATAGATCATGGATACATTTATGTGTATGTGGAGTACAGTGTGTTGATTTTTTTTATACAATTGGACGTGCTCATGTCAAACCAATCAACATAGCTTTCGCCTCATTTACTTGATTATTGTGTTAAGACATTTATGTTCTACACTTGACAGATCTGATTTATACCCTTGCAATATGCTCCATAGGTGTGGTCCTGCCTTTTACCCTCCCTCTATCAAACCTCTCCCCTCCCCTTTGATTTTTGTCAGAGAAAGAGTCTTGTCTTAGCTCCAGCCCTCTAAAGACCAGGGCTGATAAAGCCGAAATGTGGAACTGCATGAAAGGAGGATGTCCCTTACCTTGTCCATGCTTGTGTTTGTTATTGATGACAATTTGCACAATGGTCCCTGATGCTTGCTGGGAATCCATAAGAGCTCCCCGGTGACTTCTGGCCCCAGGAAAGCGGGGCAGACCTCCAGCCTGTCGGCTTGGTGGAGGATCATAGTGAGAGCGATGGTAAGAATGTCTCTGTAAAAATAACAATGAATTCAGTTCAAGAAATCCACCAATGGGATGGCAGAGGTTCAGTTATATACATTGGAAGACATTTCATGATTTTAACTTACAGTGATGAGCTCTGATCTTAGCTGCATGCCCACCTATACCGACAGAAGCAGGGATGTGATCATGTAAAAGCAGCACTGGAAAGAGGCTGAGGTTTTTCTATCTTTTTCTAAAAGGTGAGACTAGATTCATAGACAAACTTCTGAAGGAGAAAAACAACTGAAGAGGCTAAAGTGTTCTTCCTGCTCCAAAGTCTCTCATGTTTGGGTTTAAAAATTAAGACAGTAGTCTGCAACACAAGGCAGAGTGTAATAGAGACAGAGCATGGGAAAGTAAAAGGTGCTGTGCAAATCAGGAGGAAAAGAGAGTTTCCAGTTAGGGAGGGTTTGTAACTTGGGCCACAAAGGGTGGGGAGGCTTTTTATAAGCAGAGTTTGTGTGGAATAGTCCAGGCAGAGGTTTCCAAGTTGAGAAGGTGTAAGAGAGAACGCAGAGTCCATAAAAGGAAACAGCTGAAGGATAACTTTCCAAAAATGGGTGGGAGCCAGCTCATGGAGGACTTAAAATGACAGGCTAAGGAGTAAAGACTTTATTTGGTAAGCAATAGAGGTGAGGATGTATAGGTTTTGAGGGGTTTTTTTTCAAGTAGGGAAATAATGTAATCAGAGCTGTATTTCAAAGCACTGAACCCAGACCATCTGTAGAGTGAACTAGATAGGAGGCAAAAATGAGAGTTAAGTATAGTCTTGATCAAATGTATCGAGACTCAAAACACAGGCAATGACAGAAGATCACTCAGCACAGCACAGATACCCTTAACATTTTATAGATAGAATATCTGACAGCATATGACAGTATTAGAATATAAGCCCCACAGAAACAAGGACTTTGTTTTGTTCACTGGTATATATCTCTAGTGCCTAGAACAGTGCCTAGCATTTACAAGGTACTCATCAAATACTTGTCAAATGAATGAGATTATGGTCCCTAAGGAAAGCTAAGAGTCTTATAGTACAGATAATCCAATCATTGCTCTTTCAACAAGGGTTCCAGACACATGATACCCTCACTTTTGAGCTGCTAGAGCAGTGGTTCTCAACGTTCCTAGTGCCACAGCCCTTTAATACAGTTCCTGTGGATTGGAATCCACAGGTTGAGAACCGCTGTACTAGAGCCTCTCCCAGGAGCTGAGGTGGTTCGAGGGTTGAGGAGAATAGAATGAATGAAGAGTGGAACATTACAGCTTAAAGTCAAGTAACATTAATTGTGTTTTAGGGGCAATTCGCAACTGTTAAGGGTGAAGGAGGAGTACCCAATAAAAAATCGTTTGTGGCAATTAAAATGGAAGAACTTTATATTTAGTAATAGAAATAATGGGGAACCTCGAGAAGATAGTTATGGGCTCCTCTGATGCAACCATCTCATAAAACATCGATTAAAGTTATGCGCTATAAACACACATGTGGCAAATTTAGCTTTGGGAAGTAGTATTGCTTTCTTGGCAGGAACGGGGCACTGATGGGAGAAAGGGAGAGTGAACAGGAGCTGGAATAAGAGGACCTTTTTTAGACTTCTGAAAGAGAACATTATTCTAAGAAGAGCCCATGCTGGTCCACTGCTATAAAAATTGACACAAATAATAATTTGCATCGATTTCTTCTCATGCACATGAACAGGATTCTCGGTGCAAATATTACTCATGCCCACAATGGTTCCTATGTCTTTTTCTACCATCATCACTCACATTCCACCAAGGCCATTACAGATTGTTCTGTCCTTTTTGGAGTTTGCAAATGTTTGCCAAAGGAGCACAGAGTATATAGTCTGACTGGTGGGTGCTTCCCTGATGCTAAAAGGAAAGAGTTAGCCAGGGACAGAATTAGAGAGGGGAGGTCACCAACCCAGAATAAGCTGCAAGTACAGGAAGTTCTCTGACTCATGATGGTGAGCACAACATGAAAAGCTATTCTTTAGCACCAGGGACTCAGACCCTAGATACATGACAAGGGTAGGATACAGATCCACCGGAACTGTATTAAAGGGCCGTGGCATTAGGAAGGTTGAGAACCACTGCTCTAGCAGCTCAAAGGTGAGTGTATCATGTGTCTGGAACCCGTGTTGAAAGAGCAATGATTGGATTATCAAGGCAAAACCCCCAAACCTCAGGGATTTTGATCAGAGAGGCCCTATCATAGACCGTCTGCCCCCCCCCACCAAGAACCTCATCTTTTGAAGTTTTCATTTTACAGACCGAGAAACTGAGGTCAGGAGAAGAGGCGATTTATTCAGGATGACAATGCAGGTTGAAATTTTGGAGATGATGGGAGAGTAGGGGGATGATGAACAGAAGAAGGATGAAGGCAGGGAGGAGAAAGTGGGGGAGAAAATGTCCGGTTAAAACAGTGGTCCACAAAAATTTGACTGAAAGTTTCTTCAAAGAATGATTCTTTCAGGTAGTGTTCAGAAGTGCATGTGCCACTGGTTCTTCACCTTGGTCGCACACCAGAATCACCTGGGAAGATGTAAAAAATTCTGATGCCTGGGTCCCACTCCTAGGGATTCTTAAGTAATCTGTCGGGGGGGGGGGGATGGCCTGGGCATCAGGATTTTTATATATTCTCCCAGAGTCTGTAATGTGAAGCCAAGGTTGAAAATTACTTATCACTTGGCCTTTTGGCTAAGATCAAGTGTGAGAATCACTGACCTAAAGGACTTTCTGTTTTGAGGCTTGGGGTGGAGGGGATGGTATGTGATTTTGATTTAAGGGTAATGTGTCTTTCAGAGTCACTCCCTTAAACTAAAGAAAAAGGTTTACCAGGGGCCATTCTGACTGTGTAACTTAAAGGAAAGGGAAAAAAAGCATTAACACCCTGGAATTGTAGTGAAATCAGAGCTTATCTTAAAAACCAGCTGCAAATTGGCTGCTTGAGAGAGCAGGTCAAAAACCAGTTAGAAATAACAATATAGGTTTGCTTTGTTCTGTTTTTCTTGGTGTTTTTCCTTTATTTACTTACTTGAAAGACTGAAAACATTTTAGGCTTATAAAGTGCCTCTAAAACTCTTCTTTTCTGGTGTGAGAAAATCCCCACCATTGTAGAGGCTCCCCAGGAATTTCTTCCTGACTTGTTCTAAGGTCTAAGACACAAGGGTTTTATTGGCAGAGACAGGAAAACATTAGAATCCAAAAAAGGCCTTAAAAGGGTTTTCGTGGTTGTGATATTGTATTATAGATTTACAAGATGTTATCATCTTGGGGGAAAGTAGGCAAAGTCACAGAGGATCTCTCTTATATTACCTCCTACAATTACAAGTGAATCTATAGCAATCTCAGAATAAAATTTAAAATTTAATTTAAAAAGTGTCTTCAGAACGTATTCTGTAATGCACATGGTCACAACAACATTGTGCCTTAGTCACTACTAACCTAGGACAGTCCCTGGCTGAAAGACACCAAACCATTGTTCTAAGTGAATGAAAGACTGATTTTTGTCTGTTTCAGGTTGCTTCTGTCCTAAACGCTTTAGCTTTTCTAATGGTCGATTTCAATGTAATCTACTGGGGGCAAAAATCAGAGTTTGGCTGTTGTCCAAACGAAAATTA
The DNA here is from genome assembly GCF_000181295.1 of Otolemur garnettii. Lineage (NCBI taxonomy): Eukaryota > Metazoa > Chordata > Mammalia > Primates > Galagidae > Otolemur > Otolemur garnettii. Next base: position 1,012,381 of record NW_003852662.1, on the reverse strand, counting down.
TGCTCTCTTTCATGTTTTGGCTTTCCACCCTGTGCCCACTTCTCCCTCCTCACATCACACATC
>NW_003852662.1:1004374-1012293 GCF_000181295.1 Otolemur garnettii | reverse complement strand
ACACACACACTAAAATTATGCTCTCTTTCATGTTTTGGCTTTCCACCCTGTGCCCACTTCTCCCTCCTCACATCACACATCACACACACACACACACACACACAGACATACTCCCACGCCCTCCCCCCTCAATGGCACAAACACCAATTCATGTGAAATTATGACCTGGAAATCAAACAAAAGCCGTTTCGGGTTTTTACAAAGAAATCATATTTGAACCACTGGTTCCCCTTCCAGTGCACTTCGTAAAACTTGGTAAACTGATGGTTTTCAGACTGTTTGGCAAAGCAAACCAATCAGCTGTGTCTCTATTGAACTGAGGTTTGATGGTTCCCTATAAATAAATTTTACAGAAACAACAATCTACCGGATAGGAAATGTGTTATTAGGGCTTCTTTTTTTCCCTCCCCATGTAGGAAGGTGGGCCTGCAAAGGTATGCAGGAGGATTCTACTGTCTTCTCATTTCAGGCTGGTCAAGAGCAAACAACAAATTTGAAGAATCTCTGTCTGATGTGAGACAAATACCTGTGAATTAAAATTAACAAAAAGGCCCCTTGCCACCACCACCCCCACACACACATTTCACTCCATCTTCCACACCCATTTGTTCAACACATATTTATTGGGTGCCTACTATGTGTTAGGTATATATTTTTCCATTACTACAGATGCTATTTATTATTCAAATCATATTCCACAGTATCTATCCTTTCATAGCAAAGGAAAATATTTATTTATAATAAAGTGGAACCATCTGGCTATTTTGGTCGACCAGGCCCAAATGTTTGTTTCTAAAGATAGGTCTTAAACTCCTTTGAAAATCAATAACCATTTCAAGGCCTTGCATTCTGCACCTGACCTCTTTTGCTACAGGAAGTACTGGATTAAGTCCAGCCCTTTCACTAGCAGCTTAGGAAGAACAATGAAATTGAAAGACAAGGGATGGATTTGGGGGCAGCATAAAAAAGTCAAGAAGAAGGGCTAATTAATGGCATTACCAGCACGATGGCTGAGGAGGCCACAGTGCATACTGTGGGGCTTCTTAGGAAGGAAGGTATATAGTGTGAGGTGATTGAGCCCTAAATCTGGATTAGAATGACATCTGGTTGACAGCCACTAATTTAGCCATTCTCAACTTCCTACCATAATAAAAAAAACTGGGGCTGAGAAAAAGAGGAAACTCACAACACAAAAAACTAAGACTGACATCATCTCCTGTCAGGATCTGGAAGGAATCTCACTTCCTATAAAGTAGATAGAACTGGATGGAGAAAATCTTTCCTCTAGTCTATATTAACCAGCAAACCGAGCAGCCCACCCTCTCTTCCAGGATATTGCTTTTCCGAGATATCCAGAGTACTGTTCTCCACCCATCCTTCATTTCTTCTCCATTCAATCAGAAAGAACAGTGTCCAGAAAACCGTACTGCTAGAGAATAAAGCAAATAGAAATTATTCCATGTCACTGCCTTTTTTGTTTGTTTGTTTAGGTGTTAGCAAGCTGGGGATATAAAAGTCAGAAGTGGCCTGTGAGATGACCAGGAAGCCCAACCTCAGCAACACTGTAAAGTTTATCGTTCTTTACTTTCTAAGATTAGTGAAGCGCAATCATGACCATGGAGAAAAGAGTAGAAGAACAAGGAGTGCAATCTGTAGCTGATTGTGAACAATCAATTGGGAAAGCTCACTAATTTTGGAAAAGCTTTTGTATCAGTCACTCTATTGCACCACCCATCAACACCTTCCTCACACCCTCAGTGTCCTCAGGCCAAATCTATAGTTCCCTAGACTCTTGCCTCATATCCAATGCTTGCTGAGCACTAATTCCTGCGGTTTTAGAGAATAATTTCTACTTATTACAAAACTAATTGATGCTTATGGAAAAACATGAAATAATATGGAAGATATAAAGTAGAAGTTGAAGTCTTTTATTTCCTTCTGCTCACTTGCAGCCCTCTGAATTATCACTATTAATGTGCTGGAATGTGACCTTCCAGATCTTTTTATATGCATTTATATGCATGCATGTAAAATATTTGCATAAGGAAATGACAATGTAAAATTTCATCCTGTATTTTGTTTTGTTAATTAATATATCTTGGCGTTCTGTCCACCTTACTACATTCAGATGTACCACATTCTTTTTAACAAGAGCACAATAACCTATAGACAGGGCATCTTTAACCAAGGCCCTACTGATGGGCATTTAGGTGGTCTCCATTTGCCATGCTCTGACGAAAATGATGCTGCAATGAATGTGCCTGTACACCTTTTTTTGTACAAGGGGGGGGATGAACATGTGTTTATGTGCAATGATCACCGTTGTCTATTTTGTACACTTTTATAAGTCTTTTAATAGGATAGTTTTTTTGAATTATAGTATTTCCTTTTCCAATTTTAAGAAATTTAAAGCATAAGGCTTCTTAGGTTTGTGGTTTTTAGAGAGGTATTCTACTTTGTTAATTGCTTCAAAATAAAAATGGACAGAAGATGTTATTGCTATACAAAGAGACATGCCTACTTGTGAGGCATGTCCTGAGAACTTAAGTGAGATGTCACAGGGTGAAGGGAGGAGGATTGGGACTGCTATCTTCTCTCTCTACAACTATATGTCTGGGATTTTAAGGCTTGGGGAAGGATTTATATGGATATGTCGAAAGTACCCACCAAAAGGGTGGCGTGGGCTACCTTACAACCCCATAGAAGGTCCTCATCATTGAAGACAAGGGGTATCATGATCTATCTTACTAACGGAGGACATAAAGACATGGCAAGTCACCCTGCAAAGGTACCAACTTCTGAGCTAGATGAATGGCTGGGGCTATGGTTTCTTTGTGTACGTATCCTGGCCAGTTACTAGTTATACAGTGCACTTAAAAGGTTATAGGTTGGTGATGAAGTCATTCAAATTTCTGAGAAAGGAGGAAAAAACTGATGTTAGAAACCAGCCCTTTTTTGGATTTGCTGGGATAGTGGCCATGGGGAGAGGCAAGCTTGGCCTGATGTTGTGAAGTGTTGAATTATTTGAGCTATTCACACTTACTGCTTCTCTGTTGGCAGGTTGCCGGAAGATATCACCATCAGAATGTTCCCACGACAGTTCTCCATCCCCTGTTTATTAAAAAGAAATAAAGAAAGAATCACACATACACAGAAGGGAAAACTATCACCCTTGTGACCTAGCATTTTTGGTATTATGATCCTAAGTTTCTCAAGCCACATTAGTTCTGTGGCTGCCTTCAAAAAAATGACCCTCAAAGATTTCTCTGGGTGTGTCTCATTTTTCAAAACAACTCTGAAATGAGTTGCCACTTCCTAAATAGACTATTTAGCAACATTATCCAGAATTGGCAAAATAATCACTTTCCACCTTAATAAAGATATCATTGTCACTTTTATTTATTTTATTCCCATGATGGATAAGTATTTTGTACATATTTAACTTGTATTTAAACTACCCCTAGACAATGAGATTTAAGAATTCGGTCTGTATAATTTGTGAAATTCACCATTATACCTCTGAGAAGTTAGGACATGATCTGAAAGTTAAGGTAAAATTTGCTATGATTACAGTGTTTATGTAGCAAATATCTAAGATGCTCCCCTTTATTTTTGCCCGACTCACTTTTCTATAGGTCAGCGTGACCCATTCTTTGGACAGAGAAGCCTTTGTCATTGCTGACTGCATAAACGACTTAGCATCCTGAAACCTTCAAAATGTAGAGGACGTCAATCATGACTGTCTTAACTGTTAGAGTTGGACAATAGATGGGGAAAGCAAGGCTCAGAAAGAAGTAGCCATTTGCAGTCAAATAATGAGTTTGTCAGAGTTAACATCAAAAGCCCAGGTTTCCTGGCTCCCAAATAAGTGTGTCCATTCTGTAAGGGCAGGGTTCATTATTTGTGCTACTCATGACTGGATCATCATCATCTGTAACAGTGCCTGATGACAGTAGTCACAATAGACACCTGTCAAAAGATGGAATAAAGAGGCTTTCTCTGATGACTGTATCTCAACTTTCAAACCCCTTCTGATTTTTTTTTTTTTTTTTTTTAGGGACAGAGTCTCATTTTGTAACCCTCGGTAGAGTGCTATGGCATCACAGCTCACAGCAACTTCCAACTACTGGGCTTAGGCGATTCTCTTGCCTCAGCCTCCTGAGTAGCTGGGACTATAGGCGCTCACCACAACGCCCAGCTATTTTTTTGTTGCAGTTTTGCCAGGGCCGGGTTCGAACCTGCCACCCTCGGTCTATAGGGCTGGCACCCTACTCACTGAGCCACAGGTGCTGCCCCCCTTCTGATATTTTTTATCTCCCCCTTTTGATTGTCCTTCCTTCTTAGCACTTACTGTTATTTTACATCTTATGGTATTTTATTTCATTTATTGCCTGCTTTCCCCTATGAAAATCCCACGATAGCAAGGATTTTTGTCTACCATGTTCACTGATGTAACTCCAGCACCTAGAACAGTGTGGGGGGATATAGTTAGTACTCATTCAATATTTGTTGAATGAATTATAAAACACTGTACAATATTTAGTGCTCTCAAATATTTCCTAGACCAGCCTTATCTCTCTGGGAGACTGTAAATCCCTTGAAATGAAAGAGCACATCTTAGACTATCTCTGTGTTTCCTAGATCACTGCTTCTCAAAGTGTGCTCCCTGGACCAGCAGTAGTAGCATCATCTGAGAGGGACGGAGAGAGTGGGGTGGGTTGTTGAGGTAAATAGAGGTGGTAAATAATTGCTCCATGGACATCATAAAAAGGCTGAAGAATTTGTATTTGATCCTATTACCAATTTTTATGTAGGGGTTCTATGGTAAGAATGGTATTTGCGGAAGCTATCCTAGCAATGGAGTACAGCTTATTTGGGAGCAAATGGAATCGGACAGGCTGATCAGAAAGCTGCTCCAGTAATACTTGATAGGCTACAAGCATCTGCACAATAATGGAGAAGGAATGAATCAGAATACTGCAAATACAAAGAAAATGTTAGGACCCTGAAGTAAGATTTGATGATGAAGGAGGCAGGCAAAGGAGAACACAGTATACAGTGACTCTCAGGTTACAAACCTAGGGAGCTGCGGAATGGGACTGTCATTTAGAGTGACTTGAGGGGAGATGAACTTAGATTTACTTGTCCCATTTTAGCAGGCAGTAGTGGGTCTGAGCCAGATAAAATATGGGACCAGAGAGAAAATTAGAAAGCAGATAAGCGTCATCAGCAAATAGCAAAACAAAATGTCAAAGCTATAGGATGTGGTTTCAAGCCTAATCTAAGTCATCCAAAGAGAGAAAACGAATTACGAAAGAAAAATAATAGACTAGCTCCCTTCATCAAACGTTCTTCTTAAATGTAGATTTAATGATTGGTATTGACATGAAATGTTTACTGAGTATGGCCTTCTGAGAAGTTCAACTTCTTGCATTTAGACCCTAGAGTTTTTAAAGGGCTCTTAATTAAAGAGTGTCTTTAAATACTTATAGTCCAGTCAGAATCTTAAAACATCATAGAAGCATACAGTCCCTGTTATAAATGATCAGAGAGGTAACAGGGCAAAGCAATGAGGCAAGTCAGTATCAAGCATGGGAGCAGAAGATTAACCCCAGTAACACAAATTGAGATTAATGTGTCGCAATCTGTATTTGAAAACTTGAGCTCTTGCAGACAGGCACATGCACCTAAATGTGAACTATTTCACCTCATTAAAACCTAGGAGGGTCATTGCATATATATAGATACACACACACACACTATATATATATATATATATATACACACATACATACAGGGTGGACATAAAGTTTGTATGCAATTTAAATTACTATTTATATATGTGGGGGGGAGAGAGAGCACAGATTGAGTATCCCTAATCTGAAATGCTCTAAAATCCAAAACTTTGTGAGTGCCAACATGATGCTTCAATTAAGGAAATGCTCATTTTCAGATGAGATGTGCTCAACCAGTTCAGTATAGTGAAAAATCTGAAATAACCTGAAATCAAATAACCAGTATTCCAAAATCTGAAAAAACCTGAAATCTGAAACACTTTTGGTCCCTAGCACTTCGGATGGTATACTTAACCTGTATATAAATATAAACACACTCAACTACGTGTGTGTGTGCACATGCTATATATATATATATATATATATATATACAAAGTATATAAATTACACATAAATATATGCAGTTTATTACACACAGAGAACTGCTAGTATTTCTGTTGCCTTAGAGCTTTCAAAGTCGTCAAAATGGCATTCTTAAAGTTTCAGTATTCTATTAGGTAGCTGCTAAAGGTTTCAACATTTAGTTATTCTATTTAATTTAAACCATATTTAAATCAGAATTATCTTGTTAGATGCTGATATTTTCTATGGCTATAAGTGGTTCTCTAGGCCTAGGTATGATCTGTCTAGATAGCTGAAAGTAAGTATTTCTGTTTACAGCCTTAGATATTATATCTTGGAAAAAGTCAGCACCAATACCCTCAAAAAACCCCATTTCTTTGCTTCCCCCCACCCGATTCACTGGACTAATTATCTTGAGTGAGATGGAGCCTCTTTCATTCAGCCAAGGTTTTTGTAAAAAACAGTGATTCTAATGGAGACAGATGGATTCTAGTTAATTCCGAGAAGCAACAAGATGTAATTTTAACCAATTTTTTAAACCAAAATGAAAAACAACTCTAGTGTACTGTATGTCAAACAATATTCATTTAATCTTAAAAGCCACATGTGTTGTTTATTCAAACCTCAATTATACTCTGAGTGGTACCCTATGGAGCTGGAATGGCTTGGCTTTCTGGTAATGGGAGAAATGGTGAACAAGTATTTGAAAAATGGTCAAAAGCTAGGCTGAAATTCAGACTGTTTATAACTCCCATGGCTTCCATTAATCTCTGGTTGGCTTGAGCAGGTCAGGAAAGTAAACCCTGTCCTCTCAAGAGGATGAAACGTACAAGGAGATTCTAAGATACCCATGAAGATAAGCCACCAACAGCAAAACTCTATCAGCATGTGGTTGCTTCTGAACCGCGAAAGGCATCGTAAGTAGGGTGACCATAGGGCCCATTTATCGCAGACAACCTAGTTTTTTTTTTTTATTATTACCGTTTATTACCTATTTTTCTGGCAGCCATAATTGTTTAGATTGCCTCTTCACTTTCAAGGGTACCTTCGTTAGGACTGTAAATTATACAGTCAGTCTAATCATAAGGCAAATGGAAATGAAATGAGACAGGGGAAGTGATCTCTGTATTTTCAGAGGAACATGTTGAAAGTGGCAGAATCAGGGCAAAGTGGAAGAGGGCAGGGAGGAAGAAACCCATAGTGAAATCTCCACTTACCATGTGCCAGGTTCCATGGTGGAGCACTTATTGCCAGTACTCTGTAACCACGCTGGAGACGAAGGAGCAGGTAGAAGCAGATGACCTTAAGGCAGTGGCTTTCAACCTTCCTAATGCTGCAACCCTTTAATACAGTTCCTCATGTTGTGGTGACCCCCAACCATAAAATTATTTATGTTGCTACTTCTTAACTGTAATTTTGCTACTGTTATGAATCCTAATGTAAATACCTGATATGCAGGATGTATTTTCACTGTTACAAAGGGGTTGCGACCCACAGGTTGAGAACCACTGCTTTAAGGGGCCCTTTAATTCTACAAATTCTGCTGGAAGGGAGCAAGTAGGCTGAAATTGAGGAAAGGTTTAAGGACCACTGCAATAGGGATTCCGCATTGATAGATCTTTGAGCTTCCAATAATGGTATATGGTTCTACAAGAAGTCTTCTGCTCTTACAAAGTGCACAGTCACATTAAAAAAATACTTTATTGTCACATAAAGCACTTTATTGTTTGGACTGTCAATATAAGCTCTTAGCATTTTAAATAAAATACGTGCTTGAGGCTC
>NW_003852662.1:1000042-1004246 GCF_000181295.1 Otolemur garnettii | reverse complement strand
GCCTGTGGTCCCAGCTACTTGGGAGGCTGAGGCAGGAGACTCGCTTGAGCCCAGGAGTTGGAGGTTGCTGTGAGCTGTAATGCCACGGCACTCTTCCCAGGGGGACAGCTTGAGGCTCTGTCTCAAAAAAAAAAAAAAAAATACGTGCTTGAGAAATACTAAAACACAGAGCCTGAGTAATGTCCTGCCAACAGCAGCAAGCCAATCTGAAGAATACAAAAGAATGTATCCAGAAAAATCAGAAATACTTACTTTTTAAAAAGTGCATTGTGAGAGTGCATTGTGTTTGCAAGACAGAATCAGAAGAGAAAGAATAAAGAACTGTTAGCTGGATGGTGCAAGACCCACCCTTTATTCTTTCGATGGAGATGTGGCTAAACAGGTTCAAGTTTGTGGTTAGAAATGAGGTCTTTGCTTCCTAGAGATGTAGCAAAGCATCTGCTGGATTGTTACCATATATGGCCCCTGGGAACAGAGGCATCACAAAGTCTGTTCCTCCCAGCAGTTTCAGAGATAATAGTTCCCAAACTTGCTTTGCTTCCCCAAGTTGAGAGGCAATTCAGTATAATGGGTAAGAGAATAGATTGGACCTAGATAGCCTGGGTCCAAATCCTGGCTCTGACCCCTTCCTACCTGTGTGACTTCAGGCAAATAAATTAACCTCTCTGTGCTTCATTTTCCTTATTGCTAAAATGTGACGATAATGTCTCCCTCGTATGGTTGTACAGATGAAATGAAGTAATATATACAAAGTGCTTAAATCAATGCCTGGAACACAGTAAATGACTGGTCAATGTTACTTGTTATTCTCCCTCCCCTTTCTTCCCATCCTGCCAATCCATCTTTTTCTTCATTCCCTCAAGAATAGCTTACATGTGGCGAAAACCAAGCTTAAAGGACTCCCACAATTGTTCTAGGTATTTAACAGAGGAAATAATTTGAATTAAACAAACACCCCCCAAAAATAACCCTAACAAAGAAAAAATATATCCTTGCATATTGAGAAAAGGGAATCATCTCCATGCAAAATCATCAGAAGACAGGGTCCTGGAGATATAAAAAGAATCGCTACAGAGATTCTTCAGCTCATACCTTCTAAACTGACTTAGATTCTCTCATAATTATGTTAGTCCTCTATTTTCATCTTTATTGCAAAAGAGTCTGCATCTTAATTAAAATCCCTTTTCTCTCTTGGCTAAAACAAGACTTAAAAGAACTGATATCTACAGGGGTGGTGTCTGTGGCTCAAAAGGGTAGGGCATCGGCCCCATATGCTCGAGGTGGCAGGTTCAAACCCAGCCCCAGCCAAAAAAAAAAAAAAAAAAGAACTGATATCTGCTTCATTGGGCGGCAGTTACAAAGCGAAGTGTTAAAAGATCCAAGTACACAGGCTTGACGCCCATAGCACAGTGGTTACGGTGCCAGCCACATGCACCGAGGCTGGGGGGTTTGAGCCTGGTCCGGGCCAGCTAAACAACAATGACAACTGCAACAAGAAAACAGCTGGGCATTTTGGCAGGTGCCTGTAGTCCCAGATACTTGGGAAGCTGAGGCAAGAGAATTGCTTAAGCCCAAGAGTTTGAGCTATGACACTACGGCATGCTACCAAGGGTGACATAGTGAGACTCTGTCTCAAAAAAAAAAAAAGAAAAATCCAAGTACACAAAGTCCTGTGCTACCACATCCATGAAATGAAAATAAAAAGCAGGACAGAGAAGGGAAAGCCAGTGATCTACCCACGTTTACTGTCTTGTCAACTTGGAAATGAGAAGCCAACAGTTGTAAGGTCCTTCTTCTTTCCATGAATACCGCTTTGGTTTTCTGGTCTACCCAAAGGGCACTGGGCTACATGGTGGGATTGGGGGACATGAATATGGTTTTCATAGGTAAAGCCAAGTGGAAAGTGGATGTAGTCATACTAGGTCTCTGCTTGATTCAACTGGATGATTGTATCTGTTCACTGTGCCTGGGCTTACAGACACAGACTTTGTAAGTTCTTATACAGTAATATTCAACTATGATTCCTCTGCTTGACATTGCTCCCCTTTCTCATGATTTTCCTCTGTTTGCACTATCAGTCAACAAATCAGACTGATTTCTATAAATGCTAGAGTCTAAGCTCATAAAGACTATTTTAATGTGAGCAATGGGCACATCCAATGGTGTTTCTAGGCAGCAATGGCATTCCTTGAAGAAGTTAGAAAGAATAAGGCTGAAGGAAGAGTGGCTTTAACCACCCATGAAGAAATAATTGCTCTGAAATGCTTCACTGGGAATTCCTTATTTTTATTGTAGAACCAGGCTCATATATACACATGAAAAGACCTGCAAGCCCACAAACAGGATGGGGCATTATTGACCTTGACAGGATATCCCAGATGGCCAATTAGGAATCACTGCTATTAATTTGTTAAGCTCAATATGAAAGTTAATGCTCTCCCATTCACTGTCTGAAGAACTTTCTGTCCAGGAAGAAATATTCTAGACATAAAAAACATGCCAAGAAGGAACATGATGACCTCAGAGGGGTGGGGTCCTGGGATAGTCAGCAAGCATGTGGAGATGAATTCTGGGCATAAAGGATGCAGACAGAGCAAAAACAACCTGGAAAGTTTCTACAAAATGGGAAAGGTTCCAGGTGGGATTTAGATGAAGAGGAGAGGTAGGCAGGGATGAGAAATGGTTGCATGCTCATGAACATAAATGGTTTACTTTTGAAAAAGATTATTAATAGTGGTCAGACTATAAAGATCTGAGTATTTAAATATATAGTCATCCCTCAGTATCCATGGGGGATTGGGTTCAGGACTCCCTCTGGATACCAAAATCCATGAGTGCTTAAGCCTCTGTTATAAAATGGCATAGTATTTGCATATAATCTATATACATCCTCCCATATACTTTAAAACTCACTTTGAGATTACTTATAATACCTAATACAGTATAAACACTGTCCAATATAGTCGTTATACTGTATTGACTTTTAAAATGTGTATTTTTGTGTATTGCTGTTTTTAATTTTTTTTCATTACTATTGGTCTGTGGTTGGTTTAATCCATGAATGCAGAACCTACAAATATGGAGGGCTGATTACAATTTGAAGTTTAGGTGGGCACATACTAACTCAAAAGTGATTGCATTAATTCTTTAAAATTTGATCTTATTGTGGTAAGAATACTTACCATGAGATTTACCCACTTAACAAACGTTAAGTGTACAATACTGCATCGTTAGTTATAGGCACAATGTTGTACGGCTGATCCCCTAGAATTATTCACCTCAGAGAGGGAAACAGGGAGTTGCTCATCAGCGGGCATAAGGTTTCAGTTATGCGAGATGAATTTTTATTTTTTTAAGTAGTGTTTCTCATTAACAACGTTTCCTTCCTATCATCATGACCAGGAGATGGTGGTGTTTCCGCAGAAAATGTGGGCCAAAACAAAAACAACGTGCGGCTGATTTGTGAAGATCTATATTTGGAGTTGCTGTTATTTTCTCTCCAGTTTTCTTTGATTTTGAAAACTAAAAAAATTGGTAGTATTTTTATAATGTTTTAAAAAAAATGAAGCATCTCACAGACTACTTCCCCTAACATCCCTGGATTCTAGCCAAGGTGGCATCTCAGGTACAATTTTGCTGCTTTTTTGGAAAGAGATAGCCAGAGTTTTTGATAAAATGACAGTGGTCTCAAACACTGAAAAATTACTTTTTAAACAGTTACTTCCAGGTTTAGTTACCTGGAAGGAGTTAGGAGAAATATCTCAATTTCCTTTTTTAAAAAAAATTATTAAATCATAACTGTGTACATTAATGCATTTATGGGGTACAATGGGCTCATTAGATATACCATGTGGAATGCTTACATCTAACTGATTAACAGAACCATTTCCTTGCTTACTTATTTGTTGTGGTAAAAACATTTATACTCTGTTCTTCTTTTATTGTTTTTTTGAGACAGACCCTCAAGTTGTCGCCCTCCTTTCAGTGCCGTGGCATCACAGCTCACAGCAACCTTTAGATCCTGGGCTTAAGTGATTCTCTTGCTTCCACCTCTCAAGTAGCTGGGACTACAGGCGCTGCCACAACACCCGGCTGTTTTTTGGTTGCAGCCGTCATTGTTTGGCGGGCCCAGGCTGGATTCAAATCCGCCAGCTCAGGTGTATGTGGCTGGTGCCTTAGCCACTTGAGCCACAGGCGCTGAGCC
>NW_003852662.1:992027-998782 GCF_000181295.1 Otolemur garnettii | reverse complement strand
AAAAAAAAAAAAAAAAACAAGCTGAAGAATTTAGATCAGGTAATATGGTAAGAACTGGTAGCTACTGGCAAACATGATAAAGTAGTTTCGGAAGAAGAAAACTAGATTAGGGTAATATGCAGCATACGCAGTGTACAAAGAACATTACTACAGAGATTCCTGCAGCCTTGGGAAGAGGCTGGTTTCATGGTGAGATCAGAAGTTGGGGACTGGGACTATAGGACAACCACCAGGTATCTTCCTATCTTTTCAGCGAATCTTCCCTCACCTAGAGTACAAAAAGCAAGGAAGAATGTGATGTGAGTTGAGGCTGCAGAGATAGTCCTGGGAAGTGTTCCTTTACCTCCCTGACTAGGTCACCACCCCCGCCCTCGACTTACTGGCTTTTATAACACCTTTCCTTTGGGACATGTGGCACAGTTGCAATTTTGTACTTTTTATATCATTATAACAGTCCATGCAGGTGGTTCCCTGTTCATTTTGGTTCACCGTTGTATCTCCAGCACTGGCATAGCATCAGGTACTTAGTTACTGCTTACTAATAAATGTCTGCTGAATGAAATAGAGAGAAAGAAGGGTGGGATGAAGGTGGTCCCCTTTGGGTGGGAGTGGATAAGTTCAGGCCTTGATGAGGAAAGATGGGCAATGTGGTGACTCTCTTAGGAGTATCTGCCTATCCTGATGTGCCATCCAGGTCACCTCTCACCCTTTAGTCCCTTGCACTAGAAGAGGCTCTTGTCACACTCATATGAATGGATCCCCATAGCTAGTATGGGGGTTAAGAACTTGGGACTATGGAGCCAGACTGATTAGGTACAAATTCTAGGTCTGCCACTTACTACCTGGTATTCTCTGTCAAGTTATGTAACTTCTCTGCCTTAGTTTCCTCATCTGTAGAATGGGGTATTCATATGTAGAAGATCAAAAGAACTATTGAACACCTAAGTGCTTAGAATATTGCCTGGCACATTGTGCATGATACATATATACACCATCTACCAAAAACATACTTGGCTCTCAATACAGCCAATAATCTATCCCCAAATACCTCTCCCTTCTCTAGAGTCCAAGTACATAGCCTTCTCCATTGCTTTGGCAAGATAGGCAGGAGACAGGAAGCAGAAATGATAAGCGGTGGAGGGAAGCTGGGTGTGGGTGTGAGTCTGAGGCCTTATCTGCGCAGTGTGGCAGTAGCACAATCTCTGAAGAGATTTTTTTTCTTCTGATAAAGTTTCCCTTAAGTTTCCAGTGGTTGTAATATGCTTCCAGGTTTTGATGAGGTTTGCTGAAGTGCCAGCAACGATATCCATCATGCCAATACTCTCCTGATTGTCCTAGCCTCAAAGACACGTCTAAACAACTGGGCGGGGGGGGTTGCTGACATTCAGTCCCTATCTAGATTGCTGTCTGACCCAGGAATAAAGGCACACATTAGCATCTGGTGACAATGCAGTGGGCCGTTCAGTGAGGCTCTTCATGTAAAGGTTTGCACATTCATCACTCGAAAGGTTATTTCTTTATCAGTATTTGGCCTGCAGTTAGGGTGGCCAGGATAGGGAAGAAACATCTGGGGGTCCCTGCTGTATGAGTAATATGCTCATAGAATGTATATACTTTTGTTAAAATATCATTTCCACAGATGCTTTAAAACTAGGTGCTTTAAAAATTAGAATTCCAAAGGAATTTCAACCACATTATATATGACTGAAAGATATAAAGAAACTGGGGGCACAGAAAAAGCAACAATTTTTATAAAAGTATAGAATGTAGTCTTTTTAAGGAAAGATGAAAGAAATGGTGTATTTAGGCCAGAGAAGACATTACAAAGAAAGAATTAATGAATTTTCAAGTATTTGAAGGGACAATAGATGATCAGTATGAATTAGCTTTTCTCTTTTGCTTCTGAGGACATTAAAAAAAAAGAAAAATTTAATCTGTGACAAGAGAACTGTAGAGAAAATAGTTCCAGGATCTGTTACCTGGGTTAGAAATAAAACTTCTGTCTATGGAGATAAAAATGAATACAAATACAAATAAATAAACACAAAGGAAAAGCTATCAGAGATAGAGGAGAAGGTGCAACTCTACTTAACTCCAGGGTAACATAGTAATTATATAAAATATAAAAATTATCACTTATTAGGAAATAATTATGTATTATGCCCTCACCACGTAGTATATGCCATCTCAGTTAACCTTTATGACCATTTCATGGGTGGTAGACATTGTAATCTCCATTTTGACAGCTGAGAAAACTAAGGTTCTGAGTGGTCAGGAAGCTTGTTCATGGTAACAGCACTAGCAGGTGGTAGTCCTACAATGTCTAATCTATGACCTTCTGGCTTCAGAGCCTATGTACTTTGCACTATACTGTATTGCTTCTTGGTTGCAGTTATACATTTTTTGTGGATTCCTTTCTTTTCTTTCATCAACTGCTCTCCAATTTAGATTTAACATGTCCTTTTCCCCAAACAAAATAATCTCAGCCTAATATCTGGAGTATATTGACCAGCTGGTTATATTAGCAACCACTTGTATACACCTCTGCTCAGTATGGACCTTCTTCCCTTTGGGCAGACTCCTATTAAATTGGGGTAAATATGTAAAAGGAGGTGAGAAACAGAATATCCATCTTCCCTGAATGAAACATAATAGCTGCACTGTGGTATAGATATATACACATACACTATTAGAAGCACGTATGGGAAGATCCAGGGTCCTATTGAAGCATAAATTAAACTAAGCTGTAACTAAATCCATATTGAGCTACAAGAGCTGATAGAAATAGGATATTAAAAGGGATGAACATATACTGGTAGGAAGAATAAGGTCAGTCCTTCAAAAAGCAGTATTAATTATAATACGCTAAACTGGGACAGGAGGGCAAAACAACATGGAGATAAGGCATGACACCAAGTAACTTCCTATCCGCCACGAATCAAGGTACAGTCAGTAACATCCACCACAGTCAATCAGTAATTTAAGGGAGAAAAACGCAACCATCATATCCTATTTTAATTGCATCTAATTCAAATCATGACTAAGTTTCTAATAATCCTTCCAATCGAGCGTGCATTCATTCGCATAGCATCCACTCTGTGCCTAGCACAGTGAGGGACATAAAGACAAACCGGAAAGAGTTTCTGCCTTAAGGAGCTTATGCCTTGGTAGGGGCAATAAGACACGGGCCTAGATAATAAAAGACAAAAAACGTCAAGGTGACAGATGCTTCTGGAGAATCATGGGTTAAAAGCTGAGGGGTCCTAGAGGGGAGACAAGTTTACTTCCGGCTTGGTGGATTGAAAAACATTTCATAGAGGAGGTGGCATTTAGGCTGGCCTTTGAGAGATGAGCAGGATTTGGGGGTGGAGAAATTAGGGATGGAAGTAAAGAAGGTAGAGAGAAGACAAAGGGCTTCAAGCTAATATTTATCAAAATGTAACCTGAGGACAGCTGGTGTTAGAATCTGAGGCAGCTGCATTTGAGCTAGACCTTGAAGGACTGGTAGGACTTCCACAGGCAGGTATGGAGGAAAAGGATTGTCTGGTACAGTTTAGGCAGCCACGATGTCTCCTTTTCCTCCCAGTTCCTTATAAAATATCTCCTATTAATGTACCTCAAACTTGGGTGCCATATGGTT
Source organism: Otolemur garnettii (assembly GCF_000181295.1). Lineage (NCBI taxonomy): Eukaryota > Metazoa > Chordata > Mammalia > Primates > Galagidae > Otolemur > Otolemur garnettii. Next base: position 995,142 of record NW_003852662.1, on the reverse strand, counting down.
GGAATTAGATGCTCTGACCAATCAGAAACTGAAATTGGTGACTTTTCTACTGGTTTGCTTGGGTTTCAGACATTTGTAACGGGTCCAATTGAAGTGCACACTAAACTCAGATGTAAAACCATCACTCCAGGTTGTCCCCGGTCATCTGCATGGTCTGGAGAATGGTTTCTCAAAATGGTGGTCCATAGGCCACCATTCTGCAATGGAATAAGAGAGGCGGTCTGTTTCACTGCAGGTTTCTCAGCCCCAACACAAAGCTGCTAAATCAGAACCCCTGCAGGTGGTCCAGGGATCTGGATTTCAACATGTTCGTCAGGTGATACTGAAGCATATTAAAGTCTGAGAAACACTGAGAGGGAGAAGAGAGAACAAAGGTACAAAGAAAGGTAAGGGAGCATAGGAAAAATGTAAATGGAACCTGAGGTACACGAATGGGAGAATATGGACACACAAAGGTAAATCGAGGATAGACCATGGAAAGCTTCCCTGTTAGAGTCAGGGGGTTGACATGTAGTCTCTTGGCAACAGGAAGCCACCCCTTCTAGTGGCAGAGTGTCAATGTTAAGAGTCTGTAGTCTAGAGCCAGGCAGACAGGACTTAAATCTTAGCTCCTCAACTCACTAGCTACCTGACCGTGGACGAGATTCTTAACTTCGCTCTGTCTCAGTTTTCTCATCTATAAAATGGGGATAATAAGAGTACTCACCACATAGTTTTGTGATGAGATTAAATGACTTTAAAATTATAAAATGTCTAGAACTTGCTAAGTATATGTGTTTGTATAAGAACTTTTGAACAGGAGGTGTGGCAAATATAAGGCTATCTTTTGGGAAGATTAAGATGGCAGTAATGTATAAGAACTACCTGCCTGTCCCCCATCAGAAAATTCTGTAATTCTTTTCCTCTTACTTAGTACTCAGTGCTTCTCAACATTGGCTACATATCACCTCCTCCTCCTGGTCCAGTATAAATCTACCAAGCTAATTCTAATATGCACTCATGGCTGAGAACAAATGCTCTAAATGTATTTCAAATTTGTCCACTTTCCATTATTAAGCCCCCAATATATGTAAGACATTGTGCTAGGTCTTTTTCTCATTTAAGCCTCACAACCATTCTGGAGGCAGGAGCTAACATTATCCTCACTTTAAAGATTATTAGAACAGTTGAGTAAGGTCATGCAGCCAGAGAATAGCAGGGGTGAGATTAGAACTGAGGCAGTTTGACTCCAAAGACCAATTTGAAACACTCCTCTGCACTGTCCCAGCCCAAGCACCTGTCCTCTCACACTAGGGAGGTTGCTATATCAACCCTCTTTCTGGTCTTCTCTCCTATCGCATTACCACCTCCCTCCAGACTAGTCTGGAAGCAATGGCCAGTGAGATCTTCTAAGACATTAATTGGAACATGTCATTTTCTTGCTCACAACCCTTCAATGGCTTCTCAATACAAACTGAAATCCACACTTCTACCCATGGCCTTCACTGCTGGCATGGTCTCACTTCTGTTCACCTCTCCAGTGTTATCTCATGACAGTTTCAACCACAATCACTGTATTTCAGACACACTGGTCTTTAGGCTCCTTGAATACTTTTGAGGGTGGGGAACCTGAAGCTTTGATGGCCATATGTGGCCTTCTGGATTCTTGAAGGTAGCCTTTTGACTGAATCCAAATTTCACAGAACAAATCCTTTTATTGGTGCAGAAGGGAAGGGTGAATCTTTTCTTGCCTCTTTTGGTACTTAAAAAAGAACGATCTTTAATTCAGAAGTGTACAGGTTCCCCACTCTTCCCTGCCTGGGGCCTTTTGAACTTTCTTTTCTCTCTGCCTGGAAAACACGCTCTTCCCCAGTGTCATTACATGGATGGCACCATTTCATCTTTCAAGGCTGAGCTGACATGTTACTTCCTCAGAGAGGCCTTCCTGGCTACTCAACCTATATAAACCACTTACGTTCTATCTCAGCCCTTTGTATATTTTCTGCTTAGGAATTACGTTGTTTGTATCTCAGCATCTATTTGCTCATTTATTACTGTCTTCTTTAGTAGAATGTGAGCTCTTTAATAGCAAAGGACACATATTAGCTGCTATATATGCCATATACGGTTGTGTCAGTTATGTAACACACAAGGATGCCAGATCTAAGGGGATGCATTCACAACAATTTTCTGATATGAATTTTTTGATATGAAGACAATTAATGACAATTAATGACATGGTTGGGCATGGGGGAAGGGGAGATCAGACAGAGAAGGAGCAAGGGGGTGTGGGCAAAAAAAAATGACTAATTGTCACACAAACTGGATTTAATTTTGATCAACATACATTACTTAAACATCAATTTTTAATTCAACATGTCAATTTTATTTATCATACTGCATCCTTATTCATCAGTGAAATATGTCTGTAATTTCCCTTTTATAATAATACATTTTTTTCTAATTTTACTATCAGGGGTATCCAGACTAAGTAAAATGATCTTGAAGTATTTCTATTTCTACTGTCTATAAGACTTGGCAGGATCTGTTTTTTTTTTTTTTTTTAGAAATTATTTTTTACTTTTATTTATATATATATTAGTCATCTTTTTTTTTAGACTTTGGTAAAAACGTAATAAGGAAAAAAATTTGTTTGCTATTTGTATTTTGTCTTGTGTATTCTATAACAAACAGGTAGTAAATGATTATGTATTCAAACAAAAATTGCACAGCTCTTGTTAAAGCTATATTGATAGGTACTTTCTATTTTGGTTCTTGATACAATACTATCTTTCTTTTTCTAATATTATTTTGTAATTCTTTTTATATAGGAATATAATTGATTTTGTATAGTTATTTTGAAGTTAGCTATGTTGCTGAATTTTTCTATTGTTTTTGGTAACTTGCAAGTAACCTGGTAACTTGGAAGTAATGAAATTTGTATTTTTTTTTACAAACTATTGGGATTTTTAAGTTATCATAATTGTACTAGCTAGGATTTTCAACTTTATTAGGAGTGGTGGTAATGAGTACACTTATCTCATAATTGATTTGTAGATATGCTTTTGTCTCCTCCTAAAATTGATATATTTGTCCCAATGTTATCTTTAATGATTATGTCAATGTTGTGCCTATA
>NW_003852662.1:971243-991687 GCF_000181295.1 Otolemur garnettii | reverse complement strand
AAAAAAAAAAAAAAAAAAACCAAACAATTTTCTGGAAAATGCCCATGAAGTATCTTAAGTTAGGGAATCATTTTGTAATTCACATAAAGATGTCATGTGGTCTAAGAGTGCCCTGTATATACCAGTATATGTGCAACTTCTAGCATAATGCTGACCATACAGTAGACACTCAACTAATATGTTGACTGGATGGAAGGAAAGAAGACAACATTAAGACACCGCCAGTGGGTAAGTGGGAGAAGGGAGACACATGGAAGATTGCTGACAGATTTGGTAATTTGAGAAGAGGCAACAAAGGAGGAATTAAAGGCAATTAAGTGTGATCCCAGAAACCTAGATGCAGGGAGAAAAGCAACCCAAAGAAGAGGACTGTTTTGAGAAGATGGCGACTCCATTTTGGATATAATTTGAAAAGATGATGCTCTCTGTTTTGCTTTTAGTCTGTCACCATTTTACTGTGGTGCTTTTTTTAAAAAAAAAAATACCTAAATTTGTCCTGCACAGTATTCAGAATGGTCAGATCAAAGTGTTGCAAGGTCTACTCTTCCTTTTAAGGCTATGCGAGAAAATGGTCTGTGTTTTATGATACAATAATTTAGGGACCAGGCTAGAAGGGATTAAGGAAGGAGAGATAAAGACGTTCACTTTCACATTACATGACTTCTACCCATACTCCCTTGCTGTGTTTCTTTTAGGGCACAGTTTCTTTTAGGCTGTGGCCCTTAAAATCAGTGTTTTTATTTTTTTTTCCTTCTGTGAATGAAAGAGTCTTTGAAAACTAAGGCTACTACAAAAAATTCTCCTTTCTCTAGGACACTGGACAGGTATTTTCCTCTTTTCTAAGTTCTGTTATTCAGGATGGCAGCACCCCGAGTCTTAGGATCTGGGACACCTACCTCTGCACACCCGGCAACAGGAATCTGGAACAGAGACTGGGAATGCACAGGTTAACTTGGGGCAAGTCTTGAGACCACAATACACATTCCCCTCCTGCCAAGGAGAAACAGAATTAAGGTCAGAAGGATCAGGGTAAGTGTAAAACCTTTTCTCAGTACCTGAATAGAGCAGGGGGTCAAAACACAGCATATCCTTCCCTACTGCTCTCCCATAGGTGGTTCTAGGTGCTGCCTACATGTTATTATGCATTTTATCTTTTTATTTATAATTCGTCCATGCCAGAGACTAAGGCATAGCCAGGCATCTTGGTCTAAGGTAGCACAAAGCGTCCATGAGGGTGCCATGGGCCTCCAAATCACCCAATATAGTTTTCTTCATCTCTTGTCTGTTCACTATAGCCCTTGGTCTCCATCGCACCCTAAATGGGTGTTGAAGGTTGAAAGGAATGAGGATTTGTGTCATAGTCGCAATCTGTAACATTCACTAGGTTCTCCTTTTCAAACCAAAGAGACAAGTTAGCTGAGGGTAATTAAAACTATGCAAGATGATCTGGATTTCATAGCTCAGTCCAGCACAAGGCAAGGAAGAAGATCAAATTTACTTGCTGCTTAGATCTGTCTTTCCAATAATCTTCATTTCCTAAAATTATATCTTTCAAATGTTATTCCTTAAAGCTTATTCTTATTTCTCAGAAGTAGATCTTCTGGGGCTACAAGGGTTCTAAAAGGTCATTAGGAAAGCAAGGCCACAACTAAATGCTCTCCAACTACTAAGATTCCACATCTTTGCTAAAAATCTTAAAGGGAAGAGATTCTATATAACTTGGCAATCCAATGTTCAGTGCCCCTTATAGGCAGAAAATTTGTTTCTACATCTAATTTCACTCTTTTATGATTGAGTTTAAACATCCATTTTACTTCAACTTCTAGTTCTATGTATTTTCTAGAATGCACAATTAGGTAAAGATACTGGTATATGTTATTCATAAGGTAAGCACAGTTCTTTTGACAAGTAATGCCCTGAGAATCATTGTGATCAAGCATTTATAGAGTTTTCTCATTACAAGGCACTGGGAACTAATGGCTTAGCAGAATACGTCAGAGATGGCAACCAATGAATACCCCCATTTTCCTGTGAATTGGATTCAGTGGCCCTTGATGGTGACAATGATTTTCCACCTATTCCACAAGGCTTCAATTAATTCTGAGTCCTTTAGATAAAGGCTTTAGTAGTATAACTATTAGGAAAATGAGTGCAGATCAAGACAAACCACTCATCTTTGCCCATCTCAGCAATCCTACAACTTTAAGACTGGATATAACTGAGTCTGAGCTCTTCAACAGAACTACCCGGTGTTGATGAAGGGTAAGGAGTTTGGACTGGCAGGGAGGCTTATGATTTAAATGCAACTCATCTTTCACTCAAACACCTTATAGTGTAGGTGCAATAAAAATTACAAGCACAGGAGAAATTCTCATATTCGGATAGGGGATAGTAAGGTCTTACCGAACAACTGCACTGGGTACACTGATTGGGTTGCCGGTTCTGAAAAAGCCCTTCAGCCACAAAAAGCTCTCCATGTTGGTAAGTGGTCCCATTGTACTCACACGACTTGCTGGTCACCTTATTGTTCACTGGGGGTAAGGAGTCTTCTGGAACAGAGTGGAGAAAAACCACCTTGAGTATTGGCATCATTTCAAAGAATTTCATAAATCTCAACAGCAGGTGGGGCTGTACTACATAGAGGGAGTAGAAGTCCTTGCTCCGGTGGCTAGCGATTTTAGATAATATTAAAGTGGCCAGACAAGAACAGCAAATGATATTCTCATCCATCCATTCTTTCACGTGTTGAGCATTCATTGAGCACCTACCGTGTGCTGAGAGATCAGAGAACACAGATAACATCTCTGCCTACATGGCGCTAAAGTCCTAGATAAATAAGATATTAACTCACCTGAAAGGGGAGAGTCCACACTCTTTCTCCCACTGTTGTTTCAGAAAAGCCTAGAAACTTTATCCCCTCCCACATTTTATATCATGTGAGGTATGCCTGTATGCTTGTACTAGCCTCTGTAGTTTTTGCTTGTTTTTAATCCCTCTACCAAGATTGCCCACTTCACCCACTCTTTCTCACCAAGTAAAGTTCTACCAGATTTTGAAGATTTAGTTCACATCCCCTTTCTTCCACAAAGCATTCCCTAATAACTCCGGGCCACACTCTGGACCTCTCATGGCATCTGATTCATGAAGCACAGTTTGGCACCTGAATATTATTGGAACTCATATTTGTGAATTATAGTAACCTAGCAAACCATTTACATGGAGATTTCATATATATTATTACAATGGAGCCTCACAGACACACTGTGAATCAAGTGTGGTAAATTCACCTTTATTTTTCATTTGAGGAAAAGAAGTCACTGAGGTTAAGTGACTTATTTAAAGTCACAAAGTTAGTGGAGTGGTGAAAAGGGGAATAAAAATCAACAGTAGATATTAGCAAGGCTTAGAAAGTACCTGTCATGAAATAGTGGAGGAAGAGAAATTATGAAAATTACCATGTTTCCCCCCAAATAAGACCTACCTAAAAAATAAGCCCTAGCAGGATTTCTATGCATTTGTTAAATATAAGCCCTACCCCAATAATAAGACCCAGTGATTGGCATGGCTATGCAGATACATGGTAAGGAAGACTAGAAACCTTTTATCTGCCACAGCTCCTTTTTCTGAACAGTTCACACTTGGCGCGGGTGGTAACTGAGGTCATAGGCATCTTATTGCGCACGTGCGAACAGCTAGGGGAAAGGAGTTCATGCATCACTAGTGCCAGCCCCACCAACAAGGTTGGCTCCCCCTCTCAGGTTCCAGAAGAAGATGACTTAACTGTATTTGAATAAATGTAGATTGTTGTATTATACTTAATAAAAATAAGACATCCCCTGAAAATAAGCCCTAGTGTGTCTTCTAGAGAAAAAATAAATATAAGACAGCGTCTTATTTTCGGGGAAACATGGTACATGTTTCATCAGGGAGAGCTTAAAGAATTGGATGACCCTTTCCGTCCATCAGTCAAAATTATAATGAATCTATTTTTATGGTAATTATATCTCAATACAATTATTTAAATAAACAAATTATTCTATGGATATAGTGAAAATGATAAAGGCTAACAATAATACCCATAATCATAGTATTATAACAATAGATAACTTTTATTGAGTCCTAACTACATGCCAGGTACCATGGTGAGTGTGTTTATATACATCATCTCATTGTTTCCTACTAATAACATGCTGATGTAGACATTATAGTTACGCCCATTGTGCAGATGAAGAAACCAACACTTAAGAAATTGACTCATTCAAGGTCATACAACTTCTACATGGCAGCACCAGAATATAAATTGAGGTCTGACTGACTCTAGAATTTCCCCTCCTCACCACTATGAAAAAGAGTGCCAGTCATTTCAAACCTATCTAACAAGGAAGGGACCATTTAGTTTAAAACCCAAATCCATACTAATGGAACATAAGTCCATGTTGTCCCTCTAGAATGTGTGGACTAAAATACTTAGGAAATAGATACTGCACTTTCTTTGCCTTTAATGATTTAGGTAACTAACCCAATTCTATGGTTTACTATATAAGTTGATCTAGCCTCAATTTCTGAGTAACTCATTCCTTGAGTGTTAACTACTTGCTAATGACCCCTCAATTTGGCTTTAAAAAGAAGACGACTTTGCTCCTAGAAAGAGTTTAACTCCTACTAATTGACTCTGTCTGGACTAAGAGGCCCCGCCCCTGCTCACAAGTGTGTACAACCAGACAGCTGCAGCTGGCAGACATGAGTAAAACCCATCAGAGAAAGGACAGAAGCAGGGCCATTTGCCCCCTGGGCTCTAATTATTCCAAATCTCAGCATTTCATGGTGAAGGAAAACTACAGTGACCTACAAAATAATATTTGTCGTGGCTCTTACAGAAGCTGGCAGATCTTTGGAATACAAAAAAAAAAAAAAAAAAAGAATTGGAATTATTTTGCCAGTAAGGAATGTGGATTAATTTTTGAACCAGGCCTTCCACCAAGAGATCAATAGCAAGGCAACTGCAGGGTGAGATTTTCCAGTGGAAGCAAGATCTTGAGAATCTTCCTTGTAATAGTCTTCTGAGTAACCTGGCACCGGAGTCTATTATTCTACTCAACAGGAGATGGGGTGGAAGGGAAAGAAAGGACGACACAACAGAATCAAAGAAAAAGAAACTAATTATAGTCATGCTTAAGACTAGTTTTATGCAATAAAATTATCTCAAGATCTTCTCATTTATTCTTATTTAATTCTTGTAACATCCTTAATGGTGTAGGGGAGAGAATTATGAAAATAAATACCCCCAAAGATTTGAGTCCTTTCACATAGCTATTTAATAGGTGAGCCAAACTCAGCATGATGGTTCTCCTGCCTTCAAATTTGTGCTCTGTCACAGGTGGGTGTTAAAACTTCGGGACAGGATTCCTGAGTTGTAATCCCAACTCAGGTACTGACTCCCCCAGATCTTGTACAAGGCACTTTACCCCTTTGGACCTTATGTTTTCTATCTAAGAACGGGATATGAGTGAGACTCACATTTCCCTTTGAGTCTTTGGAGAGCCAACACAGCATGCTTCCCAACCACAGAAGCAAGAAAAGACACCTCCTACTCTAACCTTTCCCTTCCCAGATTTTCCAAGGTGGCTAGGCTTCTAACCAACTATCCTTGGAATACATTCAGTGTTTCTGACTGAGTACTGGCAGAAAATCAGTCCAAAGCAAAGCTGGCTCCAGGACCCCTTGGGGTATGCTGTACCACGAATGACCAGGCTGCAAGGCTTCTAGCCTCCCCCATCTCTCCTGTCTCCAGTTAAATCCTCACACAGCACTATGAAGAGGAGTGGAGGGAGGACATCATGGGTAAACAGAAAAGCACTAGGCCATATGACTACCAATGTGTTGGGAAAGAACTGGCTTCTTCTTCCCAGGAGAGGGATGGTGTTATTAAAGTATGTAGGCAGAACTATGACTCCTGCGGTTCTCAGAAAACACCACTTTATCCTAAATATCTCTTAGCACCTTTTCTCTCATTGATGACTGAGATGTCACCATTAAAGGTCCATTCCTTTCTGTTAAATAATTGCCTTTTTTCAACCAGATTTTGTAATCCCAAGACTTCTGCAAGAGGCTACATGTTGTTGCTAACATCTCAGTGTGAATAACTTCAGCACAGGCTTTTTCTCGCCCTCCAGAACAACTGGCGAACTTACCAAGCAGTCCTATCCTGCTTCCTCTGGTATATCTTTTCAATCCCTCCTGAAACTCCCCTTCTTCCCACTCTTGGAACCAAGTCCTAATACTTGTTACTCTCTTCCCTACTTTCCCCAGCTCAAACTTTCATTTTCTTACTGGAGCAGTTCTTTTTTTCTTTTTTGAGACAGAGCCTCAAGCTGTCCCCCTGGGTAGAGTGTTGTGGCATTACAGCTCACAGCAACCTCCAACTCCTGGGCTCAAGCGAGTCTCCTGCCTCCGCCTCCCAAGTAGCTGGGACCACAGGCGCCGGCCACAACGCCCGGCTATTTTTTGGTTGCAGCCGTCATAGTTGTTTGGCGGGTCCGGGCTGGGGATTCGAACCCACCACCTTAGGTGTACGTGGCTGGCGCCTTAGCCGGTTGAGCTATAGGCGCCGAGCCGTGGGGCAGTTCTTGGCTAGTCATAAAGTTAGTTCGCATGTCAGGAGACAGTCATCCATTGTTCCTTTTGCCATGGCTGCTGTTACTCTGGTTCCTACTTTAATTTTGATGGCTCAGACTGATTTTAATGTTTCTTTGGTTCTCTATCATGTTACTGGTATGATCCCAGCACATTTGTGGCCCATATGGGGGTAGGGATGGAGGGAGGATATGGAGATAAAAGTAAAAGCTAGAGAGAAGAGGTTATGTGCTCTTTAATTGCCTGTGAGATGAGAGAGAGTCACATGCTTCTAAAAAAGTAGAACTACGGTCCAAAAGGCTCTACCCAAGGTCTCAAAATTGCCAGGGAGGAGAGAATGGCAAGAGTGCTATTTTGCATAGTGTTTTTCAGCTCTGTATCTCACAGGAATACAAGAGAAAAGAATTGAGTTTGGTCTCTGGGTTGGCGAGCATTGTTCTCTGGGGGCCCACCTACTATGGTCTGAATGTTTGTATCGCATCAAAATTCATAAATTAAAATCCTAATTCCCAAGTTAATAGTAGTATGAGGTGGGGCTTTTCAGAGGTGATTATGTCATGAGGACAGAACCCTCATGAATGGGATTAGTGCCCTTATTAGAAGAGGCCTAAGGGAGATTGTTTGCCCCTTCAACCCTAGGAGGACACAGCAAGGAGGTGTCATCTATACATCTGAAAGCAGATTTTCACCAGAGGAAAAAATCTGGGAGCACCTTGATATTGGACTTCCCAGCCTCCAGAACTGTGAGAAATAAATTTCTGTTGCTTAAAAACCACACAGTTTATGGTATTTTGTTATAGCAGTCCAAAGAGATTAGGACATCAGCTCTGGCATATCTTTGCTCTGTGATCTTGGGAAGGCCACTTCAGTATCTTTGCACTTCAGTTGCCTCACCTTCAAAATGAGTATGCCATCTACCTTACATGGCTGTGAAGTTTAGAGATAATTTATTTTAAAAAACCCAAGGTATCCTGTACATAACAACATTCACAGTAAATGGTAGATGATGCTGGTCTAGAGAGATGGCACAGAGAAGAAAGCAATTGAAGGGATTTTCCTAATTTCCATGGATGATGACAACTATTTAAAAGGCATGTGCTTTGCAGTTATGTGTACAGTAGGTGCTGTGGAGACTTGAGTTCAGACACTGTTTCCTTTTTGTTTCCTTCTTCATTTAACAAGCACTTACGGAAATTGACTATACCTGGCACTAATTAAGTCCTTGACTACACTTTGACAATACCTGGCACGTGCTAGGTTAAAGCCACAGAAGTAAATAAGACATTTCCTTGACTTCAAGGAGAACCCTGCTGTCATTGTGGCAGTAGGCACACAAAGGTGTTAAATGACACATTTAAATAACACATAAAGGTTCACAATGGAAGGCAGGCCAAATTATCACAAATTGTCAATGTCAAGTGGGAAGGAGTATCAGTTATATCAGTAAAGACTAGGTTAGGTATTAGAAAGGAATCCTAGCTAAAAGCATTATTAGAGGCTGAAATTACAGGCCAAAAACAGCCATGTAGGGCAGCCATTTTCCAACTATGTTTGTGTTGCCTTAAGATTTTTTGGATGTGTCTGAGGGGTGTAAATAAAGAAATCCCATCCCCATTTCCACCTCAGCAGAATATCTCCAATTTTATTAGTGAATGTGTTTTTATTGTTTTTTTATGATTTCATTTCAAGAAAAGGTTTGCTGCTAAAAGACATTCTAAAACACTGGAATAGAATTCCTTCATGGATTTATTTGGGGATTAAAATTCTATGTGCCCATAATATAGAAAAAGGAAAAAACGAATAACCCTACAGTAAAAATGGGCAAAGAATATAAATAGACAACTGGAAGAAATGGAGATAAAAATGGCACTTAGGCAACAAAGGAAAAGAATTCACCCTTTATTCATAAGAGAAATATATATTAAAACTGCACTGAGATACCATTTTTTTCCCTTATCAGATTTGCAAAAACCCAAAAGTTTGAGTAACAACACTCTCTTGGCAGGGCTGTGAAAAACTGATTTAAAAAAACATTATGAAGAGAAATTCAGCAGTATCTTCCAATTTTAAAAATGTACATATATTGACCCTAGCAATACTATTTTTAAAATTTACTTCTATAGATATCCTTGCACATATGTGAAACATATAAAAGTTATTCATCGTAGCATTATTTGTAATGGCCCAAAACTGGAAATAATTTCTACATCTATCAATAGACATCTGGCCAAATATGTTATGGCTCAGTAATATATAATGAAATGTTACATAGTAATATAAAAGAATGCATAAGCTCTCTAGATACTAATACAGAAAGATGTTATGTTAAGTGAATACAATAAAAAGGTGTAAAATGATGTGCATAATATACTATTATTTTTTTTTGAGACAGAGTCTCACTATGTTGTCCTCGGTAGAGTGCTGTGGTGTCACAGCTCACAGCAACCTCCAACTCTTGGGCTCAAGCAATTCTCTTGCCTCAGCTTCCCAAGTAGCTGGGACTACAGGTGCCAACCACAACGCCTGGCTATCTTTTTGTTGCACTTGTCATCAATTGTTTTAGCTGGCCAGACCGGGCTCGAACCCGCCAGCTTCACTGTATGTGGCTGGTGCCATAACCACCGTGGTACAGGTGCTGAGCCCATAATCTACTAATTTTGTGCAAAAGAGAATATATTTCTAAAAGAATATACTCATATTTGCTTGTATTTTCATAAGGAAAATCTAGAAAGATACATAAGAAAATACTAAAAGTTATGAGGGAAACTACATGTTGTGGGAGGAAGACAAGAATTGGGTGAGTATGGGACAGGGGTGAATCTGAAATTCTACTGCATACCTTTTTATTATATACGTAGGTAGGATATATGTACACATATAATCATACATACATGTACATACACATATGTATTCATATTCTTGAATGATGCAAATGTATTTCTCATTCAAAAATTAAATTTGAAGACTATGTTTGAAAAATATTCTACCTGCAGGCCATGAGCTAGACTAGATAACCATTTTGGGTCCCTTGAAGCACAAAAAATCAATCTCATGATGCTGGTCATCAGAAGTCCAGCTCTATTCCTACTAATAGGACAGGCTCTAGCTATGATTTTGTGTTCCCCAACTTATTTCAATAGGGGTGTTTTCTGCTATGTCCATTCTGCAGGTGTCATTCAGCACCTCCATCTGGGCAAACTGGGGCTGTCGCATTGCTTTCTTAAGCAGTTCTAAAGTAATTATATACATTTGGACTGGTTTTTAGGCCTTGGCCCAACTGAAAGGAAAGCAGACAAATAAGGGTGCTTGTGGGAGACCAACTATGGCCATCCAACAGAGAGAGCACTGTTATTATGGAGACAGGGGCAGCCTAGGGCTGAATCTGGCTCAGGCTAAGTGAGAGCATGACAGCAAAGATGCCACACAGCTTGCAGAATGAATGCATCCCATTCTGTAGCCCCCTCCAAAAAGTAACAATGTTCACTCTCTGAGGCCGTGTGAGTTCAGATGAGTTTGTCTTTGGAATGTTCACTGAGATCAGAGGTACTGCTTCAAATGGGTCAATCAGCTGAGCCAGCCATGCCTACCATTTAGATTTCTTCCTTTCAACACTCCAACCACCATCACTTCCTTTTACCCTGGGCCTCTTGACTTGATCTGCTTTCCTTGGGCAGAGTCCAATGATTTCCAGATCTTCCTTAAACTCTCCTCTTCTGTAAAAACTTAACTCTTCCGTGACCCATCACGTTGAGGTCCTGCTAGCAGGCCTCACACTAATCCCATTAACTAAGTCATTAACTGAAGCGCCAATGGAAGTCACTGTTTTAAAACAGGGTCCTCTTCTACATATTTACATTGTGACATGAGCCTTTGATGTTTTATCCATAATGAGGCTGTAGAGCACAGGGGAAAGAGTATTTGAAACTTTTCAGAACTTAGGACTCATATGCAGGAGCTTGCTGAAAATGCAGCTTCCAAAATCTGTCCTTGTGGGAGGAAAGGCCTTATTTCAGAGTGTCCCATTTGGGTTCAAATGAAAGCTTCACTATTAATTATGTATTGCTTCGTAACTGAGCAAATCTTTAGCATCTGTGATCCTCAGTGCCCCATCTATAAAATGGGGGTGATAATAGGACCTTCCTCACAGGTTGTGATGATCAAATGAGTTAAGACATAGAATCTGCTCAGCATAGTACTGGGTACATATTAATGCTCAATAAATGTTATTTATTCTGTAACTAATAACTATAAATGATAGGGTTTCTTGAGGATAAAAAAAAAAGCTGGCAAGGGAAAAGATGTGGTTCTACATTGTCCTCACATTGGCCATCCTTCTTCCTCACTGGCAGACCCTGTCTCTTTATAAGGCCCATGCTGAACTCCAAAGCAACAGTGACACTTTTCAGTCAGTGTATGTGCTATAACTGTTTAGAATTCCCAGTATCTGCAACATAGTGATAAGGTACATTTTTACCCTCATGCAGTATAACACTGTCTGTCACTGCTTGTAGAATTTTTCCAAAATTGCTAGGTCCTGAGTGGTAACTACAGAGTCACTTCTGAGCCATTACTTTCACTGAGAATCCTTTTATGCCCCAGCTCTGGGCTGACATCCTTTGCCCCCTCATCCCTCCATCTCAATGGGAGTGATCACGGAGCCCACGAGGTAAGATTTCTTTAGCTAAGCAGATGCTTTCTGGCCAGAGCCATTTACCAAAACCACAGACTCTGCTTTGGATGTATGGAAGGTCCCAGATAGGTGAATGTATGGGTAAGAAGGGTCACAAGTGTATTTGTGATTCTGAGTGGCTCTTAAGGGCACAGAAGAGAAGGAAAGATTGAACTCCTCCGTCAACTCTCCCATTGTATTTCAGCCATCGTTTCTAGTGTCCTCTTCTGCACCATGTTTTCCAGAATTGCTAAATAATATTAATGGCTGGTGGGTATGAGTTTCATTTTCATTTAGGGTTAGTATCTGAATTGCTTTTCAGAAAAGATTTTAAATTTTTCAGTTTAGGATGCCTCTTCATTTCTCCCTTCACTCATCGTCTTTCCTCCTGCCATTCATGGTCCAGCTCTTGTCTCACCTCTCCAAGGAAATCTCATCTAATTACTTCTTCACTTGATGGCCTCCTTCAGGGAAGGAAAATCGATCAGTAGAGCAAACTGCCCCTGCTTATGGAGTTTCCAACAGTGGCAGGCTCACCATTTTCTGAAGCTCTCTTGTTCTTTGCTCTGCCAGAATGTCTGGTGTTACCCTGGGTTCAAACATTAGTTAGGAAAGGACCTAGAGATTTAGTATGTTCACAGTAATGAGTATAGAAGACTGGGACAGAGCCCCAATAGAGAGTTAGGCTCTGGGGTGGGAGGCAACAACCCAGAACTCATTCAACCACTTTATGCCCACAAGTCTGGCTATAATAAAAAGACAACAATAACGTGTGTCGCAAGGGTGTGGATAAATTGGAACATTACAGGTGAGAAT
This sequence comes from Otolemur garnettii, assembly GCF_000181295.1. Lineage (NCBI taxonomy): Eukaryota > Metazoa > Chordata > Mammalia > Primates > Galagidae > Otolemur > Otolemur garnettii. Next base: position 979,569 of record NW_003852662.1, on the reverse strand, counting down.
GTAAAATGTAAAATGTTACAGCTGCTTTGGAAAACAGTCTAGCAATTCCTCAAAAAGTTAAATAGAGGGTGTCCTAAAGTTGCCATACTTAGGGAAAAGGGGAAATTATAAATAAATTTACTTTTGCTTCTATAATATTCATTACAAATTACTTACAAAATATTCTCTATGTACTGGCCACCTCTTCATAAAATTTCATAATGAATATTTAGTAAACAAAGGTACATTTAGATAGAATTTCCTATGTCCCCTATGTATGGTGACTTGAGGGGGGGAGAACCTCTGGGACATCTGGTAAAGTTACCATCTAACCAACAACTCCACTTCTGGGTATATGCTGAAAAGTATTGAAAGCAGAGACTGTAACAGATACTTGCACATGAAATCTTATAGCAGCATTACTCACAACAGTCAAAGAGTAGAAACAACCGAAATGCCCATCAACAGATGAATGGATAAACAAAATTTGATATATTCATATAATAAAATATAATTCAGTTACAAGGATAAACCTTGAAAACATTCTGTTAAGTGGAAAAAGACACTCATAGAACACCACATACAGCATGATTCCACTCATATGAAATGTTTAGAATAGGCAAATTCATAGACACAGAAAGTAGAATGGGGGATGCCAGGAGCTGGGAGGAGAATGGCTAGTAGGTATGGGGCTTCTTTGGGGGATGATGAAAATATTCTGGAATTAGATAGTGGTGATGGTTGCAAATATGCTAAAACCATCTAAGTCATACAGTACAAAAGGGTAAACTTTATAGTATATCAATTACACATGAATAAAGCTGTTACCAAAAAAAGAACCCCTCAAAAGAAAAACAAATACTGCTAACCATCCTGCAGTGCAGGCACAAAGGCTGGGTATCAGAGTGGGGTAGGCGTAGACAAAATGAAGGTGCTTTGCACCCTGGTGACAGGGAGGTAGGCAATAAAGGGAAAGATAAAGTAAAAAGAAAGGAAGAACCACAACTGGGCAGAGGGGGGTAATCCCAAGTCATGATCTTGCCCAGTGCCCCTCTGCCATGGAATAGCCACCTTGGGAGACAGCTGAGCGAAAAGAGGGGGCTGATGAGGGTGAAGATTTTCCTGCTTGGAATCTTCCTGGAGACTCTCTGTGGGCCCACATCTTCAGCAGGACTAGTGACCTCTCTTACCTTAGGCCCCACCCCCAGTGAGGTCCAGGCCAGGAAATTCTTGTAGCAGATTCAGCAGATCACTCTGCAGCTAAACAGACAGACACAACACTCTGTCCCAACCAATAAGGTGCCGAGTGAGAGGAAACAGTCATCTGCTGCTCCAGCTGGCGAGAAGAGAGTGGAAGAGGGCGCTGAAAGCTCGCACCCTGGTCTAATCCCAGTTCTCCCCCTCCTCATCCGGCCCCCATCTGCGGGCTGTTTTTCATCCCACTTCCGTTAATGTTTCAGCTGCTGTCAGTCAGTAGCTGACCCTACCTGAATGTGCCATCTTGTCAGGCAGATGGCTGAGAAGAATGGCTGGAGAAGAGGGTTTGTGCAAGGAAGAGCTATGTCTCTATGAAGCAGGGGGTGCTGGCAGACTGGGCATAGATTTGGGTTTTTTTTTTTTTTTTCAGGAGGGAGCACATGTGTTCTTGGCTAGGTTGTGCTATTGGCTGGCTGTGTGTTAGGACTGCTGTCACTTTGCCACGTCTGGCTTCAGCTTCTAAAGAACTTTCTGTGTTTGTGAATATGTGTGTGTTAGTTGGGGGTAACTGTTTCATCTGCTTCCATAGGGGCATGGTAAGAACAAACATAATTCTATTTTTTGAAAAGGCTCAGAGTAAAGAAGCTCTATGCAACACAGCCAATTGATTATGATTATTTCCTGCTTATCAGGTGAATTCCATCTGAAGGCAAAAACAGATTTATGATTGTGCCTACATTGGCCGTCTAGTGTCCAGAGCTTACTTACTACATCCCATACAGGTCCTGCCAATACAGAAAATTCCCCATAGCTTGTGATTTGCTGCCTCTCTGGTAGCAATTCCAGCCTTACAGTATTGCTCACTTGCCTGTGGGTGGGCACCTAAGGGCTAAAGTTCCATATATGGAGCAGCACCAAAACATGGCCCACCCAGGGTCACGGAGCGCATCTCAAAGATGTATCCCCTGGCTAAGGAATGCTCTACTTCAGACTGTCTGGTCCCTGTCCCCAATGTGCTCCTTGCCAACTCTGCCTTGACTCATGCTACAACCAACTACCCTCATAGCCTACCCTTTCCTTACTCATAGCCAACCCAACCACCAGGGTACATCAATACACTCTGATTTCTTGCACTAACTATAATGGTCTGTCTGTACCCTAGTGGCTAACATCTGATAGCAGGTATCCTTATTTCTAAGGATCTGTAAGTGCAAAGGAGAGGGGATCTATGCCTTGTATGTCTCTGGGTCCTGCTGGCTCTAGCACTGGAACAGACCATGGAATGGGAGGATAAATATCCAAATAGCAACATAGGCTTCAATGTTGAGAGTCTATGATTAATTCCATAAAATATTAAAACAAATGTGCACATCCAGGGGGTAAGGCCCAGATAGCTGAAAAGTAGTAAGTATGACTCTAGAAAGAGATGTGAAGTGAGTTACACAATTTTGAGTGTTTAAGGGTGTCTGGAAAACGGTCCATGGGTTCTATTAGATTCTCTGTGTGTCATGACCCAAAAGAGGTGATGTCACTATTATAATACAAAGTGAGGGACTTAAGGGTTTCACTTAAGTAGTACTAGATCTCTGTAGGCACCTCTATCCAGATTCTAGGGTTATGCATATTCATTTTCAGCTTTCCAGATTCTAGGGTTATGCATATTCATTTTCAGCTTTCTGTGTGCTGACAGTGCTTACTGGTGGAAGCTTCTCATAATCCAATCTTCAGAGGGAGCCTCTATGTTCTTTCCTGTCAAAATGTCTTCTTCCACTTTATTGAACAGCTTTATTATCAGCTCCATTATTCAGCTCATGGACCATTTCAATCTCATTACATAAGCCTCCTAGGGTTTCCCAAGTATATCTCCAAGAGGTAACTGGAAATGGCTTTCACTTCGGACAGATGGAAATGAGGCCCAGGGATGCCAAGGGGACACTGTTATTCCGTGCCAAAGCAAGGATTCAAATATAAGTTTCTTAATTTTACTTACAGCCATAAAAGGTGAAGGCTAGAAAAGCCCACTAAAATCCAGTCCAGTAATTGAAGAATTAAAAAAAGTACAAATCCTATGTTCAGAGGCTAATTCCTCAGTCTCAAACCTTCATCTGAACTTGGATTATACAGACCAATAAAAAGAATCCCTCTTGTGGTGGATCTCATAGGACTGTATTATTCCTTGGCTATCATACTGTAGGTTTTAAACAATTTCTAATTAGCAAAAGGTGTAATAAATGGACTTATAGTTGTAATGAAAATGTTATATCAATTACTGTGTGTGATGCCTAACTGTTAATGACAGGTTTTGTGGTAACATGTGTCACTCACGGCCTTCCTTTTCTCCCTAAATAAATTAAGAATGGGTTCTACTAATACTTGGTTACTTCTAATCCTTCAGGAACCAGGCTTTTTTTTCAAGGTCAATGACCCTTTGAAAGAGACAAATTAGTCACTACCCTCAAGCAGCATTTACAGAAACAATGCAAGGCATCTGGATGAGACAGTGGGGAGTTCAGTCAAGCATTCCTTTGTATTGCCTACTCCAGCATTTCCTGAGTCTGCTCTGCAGAGCACTACTGGTCCACAAGATGCTCTATGAAAACACAATTCTGTGCTTCAAATCAAGCTGGGAAAACATCATGTTCAATGCTCACAACATCCTTTTCAACATGTTAAAATATCTCAAAAGTTCCATAGTAAAGAAACCTGTTTGTTTACAACTCAGAATTTTCTCTGATTTTCCTGAACTGCTGGACTGTTTTTTTTTTTTTAAATAATTTTCACCTAGTAACCAACTATGAACATCCTGGGAACACCTTCTGGGAAGTGCTGCCCTGCACTACATCTAATACCTAGATATTTTGAGGATCTGGATATTTGCCATCTCACGAACATTATAAGTACTGAATTCGGGATCCCGCTCCTACCCTTAGTCACACTGAACCTTCAGCTAAGACCTCACATGTTTCTCCTAGGTGGCTGCATTGCACCTCCTGTAGTCCCTTCCCTCTCCCTCCTATCCTCTCTCTCTATGCTCTCCCTTCCCCCATTAGCAAGCTCTATAAATCAAGAGAAAACACTCCCCTATGAAATACGGTGCAGTGCTAATAACTGGAACCACACAGCTCTGCACTTGCAACAACAGCCCAATGACATCAGACACCTGTGGATAAAAGAAGTCGAGCCCAGGAGTTTGTATTTTTTCTATGTATGATGAGAAGCCAGGGAGGTGAGTTGATGAAATTTACATTTTTGAAAGGCTGTTCTGGGATGGCTGGAGGAGAGACAATAAGGTTGGAGGCAGGACATGTCAAGAGGTGATGGAAAGAGGCCACTGCTATCATATTACAGGCTAAAGGAAGGAAAGAGGCATTTGGTACTTGAGGATTAATTGAAAAAACTTAACCCCCAACATTTGTAGTGTTGGGAAAACTGTTAGCAGCAGGCTTCAGAAATTGGTCCCTGGAGGCCCCTGGCAGAGGCTGCAGGGAAGGTGGTGGCAGACCAGGCTTCAGGCTGCTGGAGCAGGGGGAATGCTGTTAGAAAATACAGTCCACCTCTTTCTTCCTGGAGACCAAGGGAGGCAGCTCATCTGCCATGTCGGGGAACTAGTAGAGGAAAAGAGAAAGTATTATGTTGCTCCTCCTAGGAAAGCATTTAGGAACCAAAGCCAAAGTCTGCCCCGGAGGGAGAGTAATTTAGGTCAGAGCACACAATATGGAGGAAGAAAAGGTATTAGGAAATCTAAATGCTAAAAAACTCCACCACTGATTACCATAAGATAGTGTCAATTCATAAAGAAATGTCAAAGATTAATGAAAATTTCCAGTTTGCAACTATGGATCTTCTGTCAGCTAGATGCTCATATTAAAGTTATTAGGGGGAAAGGTGATTATAAGGGTCAGAGATTACGCAAGTAAATAAAATATATCACCATCTTTGGATTTACCAAGTCTGGAAGAACAATACAAGGTGCAATTATTGCTTCAGGCTAGTAATTCTCAAAAAGGAAGCAAGCAAACCACAGTTTCTGGTGGGATTGCCTTCAATCTCCACTGACCACTGCATACCTGATAGAGAATCACTACACATAATGAGAAATGTCACTGATGGGAGAGTGACAGATGCATATAATTTAGAGGCAGAAAAGAGTTTGAAGGTCACAGTATCAACATCTAGTAATCACATCAATAATATTAGCAACTAATATTTACGGACTCACACTTATATTGAACAGGCTTTGTGCCCAGGATTTCAGGTTAACATTCCTTAGGTCCTTTCTCCCTACAGCCACCCTCTGAGGTGGGTATTGCCATTATCTTCCATCACAGATGAGGACACTAAGGTTAGAAAGTGCTCAAACCAGAACTGGAACCAATATCTGTGGCCCCAGAAGTGGAGCTATATAATGTAATACATTGGGCTAGACGTGGATATTACATTATCTGAAACTCCAGCTAGGATAAGGTAGCCATCTACATGGAATCTTTTCTGTCATTCGAATGGATTTTCTTAAATTTGTCTATTTCCACTGAAAAGCAAACAACTCTCACACACAGAAGCACAAAGAAGGTCTAAAAAATATAAAGTAATGCTGGGCACAGTGGCTCACACCTGTAATCTTACCACTCTGGAAGGTCGAGGTGGGTGGATTACTTGAGTTCAGGAGTTCGAGACCAGCCTGAGCAAGAGCGAGACCAGTTCTCTACTAAAACCAGAAAAACTAGCCAGGCTTGAGGCAAGTGCCTGTAGCCGCAGCTACTTTGGAGACTGAGGCAAAAGGATTGCTTGAGGCCATGTGTTTGAGGTTGCTGTGAGCTATGATGCCACAGCATGCTACCCAGGACAACAGAGTGAGATTCTGTCTCAAAAATAAATACATAAATAAAATGCAAAGTAGCTGATTGAAAGGAAGCACTTGACTACTTTAGCTCATATTAGCCTCAAATGGCTGGAGCTGTAGAGAGTAGGAGGAGGGAATGATTGCCTTACTAGTTATTGGGCCAATGGAATAATCTTGAAAATATCAATTATCTTTGCAGAACTTTTTTAGGTGTCTTCTCAGAGACCATCAACCCTTGACTCAAAGTATGGTAGGGTGGTGGTCAACTATGGAGGTTCTACTATATTTAAATACACATCAAATGCAACCCCTCTGTTCTGCTTTTAACTTAATTGGAGGTACTAAGTATCCCTCTGTCACTTTTAAGATGGACTTTTGCACTGAGGTGATGTTTCAGAATAAAGCCACTTGCACTGACCATCATAAAAAAAAAAAAAAAAGCATTGTATGGGGACCAGCAGCATTAATGTCGCTAGTTGACAATGAAAGATAGTTGGAAATGCAGAATTTCACTTCCCAGCCCCAGACCTATGGAATCATTGTCTTCACTTCAGTAAGATCCCCTGTGATTCACGTGCACACTCAAGTCTGAGAAGTGCTGCTTTTGTGCTTCTGGTTCTAGAGTTCATCTTATTCAGATCCTTCAATAATAGCTTAGAAATGAGTCAGTTTCTTAAAGCTTAATGAGTATGGAGAAGCCTTTTTACTCCCAGTACTAGACATACACATGTAGTGTTTACTCCTTACTGCTTTAATCTACATCTAACTGAGATGTAAATGCAGGCAGTCTTAGAACTGAGATCCCTGCCACCCATAGTTTTAACTGAGTTTATCTATCCAATTAAAAAAATACGATTATAGTGGTGGTTCTCAACTGGGGGCAATTTTCCCCTAGGTGACATTTGGCAATATCTGGAGAAATTTTCTATTGTCATCAAATGGAGGAGGGTACCACGGGCATCTAGTGGGTAGAGAACAGGAAAGGTCCTAAACATCTACAATGCACAAGATGACTCCTCATAACAAAGAATTATCTTGCCCGAAAGTAGCTGAGAAACTCTGGACTAGAGGAAATAATGGACAGAAACCATTTTATCCCTAAATATGCAAAACACAGTTAGGGAAAAAGGGAACCTGAAAAGGCTTACTCCATTCACACAAACAACTGTGAGTTAGATACCAAAGCACTAATTGACCCTGAAGGGTGATGTACTCCTTTGGCTTTACATTAAACCTCCAGAGTTGAGCCTCCTTTGACATAAAGTTCTCCAAAACCACACTGTAGTCCCAGCTACTTGGGAGACTGAGGCAAGAGGATCGCTTGAGCACATCAGTTCAATGAACTGCTCAGGAAGTCATAATACATACAGAAAAATCTTTTTGACAAATAATCAATCTTCAAACCTCGCATTAAATAAAACAAGAAGTCATACATACATTTTTCTCCTTTCTGCAACAAATGTCATATACTGACACCATGAAGTAATTAAAAATAAAAATACAAAAAGCCCAAACCACAAAGGAGCTGATATAAGGTAGCTGATCAAAAGGAAATCCTTGACTGCCTCACTGATATTAACCATAAATAGCTGGGGACAAACTATATGAAATACCAACCAATAGGACTAATGTCAAGCTGAGAATCAAATCAAAGACACAATACCCTTCACAATATACTTAACAAAAGACCTGAAGTATCTCTACAGAGAGAACTATGAAACTCTGAGAAAAGAAATAGCAGAAGATGTTAAAAAATGGAAGAACATACCATGCTCATAGCTGGGAAGAAACAACCTTGTTAAAATGTCCATACTACCCAAAGTGATCTACAGATTTAATGCAATACCCATCAAAGTACCAATGTCATGCTCTGAATAACTTGAAAAAACAGTACTTCATTTCATAAAGAACCAGAAAAAAACCCCTACATATCCAATGCAATACTAAGAAACAAAAATAAATCTGGAGGCATCTCATTACCAGACTTCAGGTTACACTACAAGTCTATAGTGGCATGGTACTGGCATAAAAATAGAGATATCTATTTCCAATATATTGATCCATGAAACAGAATAAAGAACCTAGAAATGAAATCAGCCACATCTGAACTTCAATTAAGCAAACAAAAGGATATACTGGGGGAAAAAATGTGCTGGGAGAACCAGTTAGCCACATGTAGAAGACTAAAACTGGACCCACACCTCTCACCACTTACAAAAATTGACTCTTGCTGAATCAAAGATTTAAATTTACAACATGAAATCTAAAAACTCTATGGCTTGGTGCCCATAGCACAGTGGTTATGGCTCC
>NW_003852662.1:969059-969911 GCF_000181295.1 Otolemur garnettii | reverse complement strand
TTCACAATTGCCAAAACATGGAATCAACCCAAATGCCCATCAATTCACGATTGGATTAATAAACTGTGGTATACGTATACCATAGAATACTATTCAGCCATAAAACATGGAGACTTTACATCTTTTGTATTAACTGATAGAAACGAAGAACATTCTTCTTAGTAGTATATCACAAGAATGGAAAAGCAAGTATCCAATGTATGCAATACTAATATTAAACCAACAGATAAAAAAGTAACTCCCCCCATGAGAGAAAAACAATTAAACTCAAGTGGGAGGGGGGAAGAAATGAGGGGATAGATGTAAGGAAGGAGGGAGAAGAGGGGAGAAGAGAGGATGCTTGGCAATCTCTCACCTAATGGCACAATGTAAGGGTATGCAGCACACTTCCTAGGTGAATGGCTCAACCCTAACTTGAACCTTTATCTAACAAACACGAACAATGTAACCTAATCATTTGTACCTTCATATTAATCTGAAATTAAAAGAATACAATGCTGTACACTTTAGTCTAAAACTTAGTCAGTTTCAATTCTTCATACAAAGAATCACTCTTGCTTAGTAAGTATACAGTAGTATACACAATGTTGTGCACTCAATGAACCCATCTTTATCCTCCATCCTGTCACCTAGCCATCCTTCATTTCACAGTCTCACCTAAAAATCCGTAGTGCCACGTCACTGCGTTCTAGTCAACTGAATATGGTAAGAAATGATGCGCACGCCTGACCTATGAAGCCACCTGCCCAACTCTCCTTCTTGCTGTCTTTTCCCTAAAATAAGGGTCACATGTGGAGGATCCAGTGACAAACTCAGAGCCCTAGAGGAAGGTGTGGCCACTAAAGTCAAAGA
>NW_003852662.1:952656-968983 GCF_000181295.1 Otolemur garnettii | reverse complement strand
GCTTATCCTGACTAATTCATTTGCAATATATTCCCCCTTTCAAAATCACCAGCTAAAGGTTCACTTTAGCCCGTAATAGTCCATTAATATCACCTACACTTTCTATGTTTCACTTTCCATATTTCTCTTACATCTTGACAATTGTTGTCCCTAGCACTATGGGCAGGAACTGCCTAGAGTCAATATGCTTAGAACTCCCTCTCTAATTCAAATTCCCATTAGAAGTAAACCAAAGTGAAATGAAAACCAGAGGCATGGGAGGTCCAATTGTTCTCAGGCTTGCTGCCCAATGGCAATCAATGTTTGGATCCAGTGGTATGTAGGTCCTGGCTCAGAGGCCTGACTTCATGTTCATGGCTGGTCTACATAGCATTTTAAGGAATGTTTGCTGTCTCAATGCTTTAGTTTCTAAGCAATCCTCCCTCCATGTGTGTTGTTGTCAATGACCAGCATGGCTGAAGAAAGTCAGGCAGGAACTTGGGCAAAAGACATCATTAGACCAGATAACCTATAGGCTTGGCAAGGGAGGACACAAAGAAGAAACCTGGAAAGGAGTTCTTAGAGTGTATGGTTGTCTTTAATGCTGTTCATCAGTATTCCAATTCCCTTCCTTGCAGGTATGTGGTAGTGTTGCATGTCCCGTAGAAGTCCAGTTATGGTCACGTGACTTGCTCTGGCCAATGACGTATGAGCAGAGGTAATTTGTGTCATTTCTGGCCAGAATTCTTTGAGAGATAGGACATAGGTTGTTGTGTTTCCTTCCCATACTTTTGGAACTAAATTCTAGACAGGAAGGCTCTGTCAGCCAGGGTCCCCAGGTGAGAATGACATGCAGCAACCTGAGATGGACATGAAATGTAAGAAATAGACCTTTGTTATTTTTTAATCCCTGAGCTTTGTTAATTATTACTGCATCATAATTTAGCCAATTCTGATTACTACAGAGTATCCAATATTTGATGAAGAATGAATTTTGATATTCAACATGGGAAAGATGAAAATATTTCTACAATTTCTGTATCTCTTTCCTAAAAGAACTGAAGGTAAGAATGGTCCCCCTCCTACAAAGTGCTCACAGGCACTCTAGCAGCAGAAACCAGATCTCACCTGCTAATTTGATTTCGTCCATTTTATCTAGAAACAGGCCAAATATGACCTGTGACTCATTTTTGTAAATAAAGTTTTAATGGAACACAGCCATGACCATTCATGTACATACTGTCTATGGCTGACTTCATATTACAACAGAAGAACTATTTTAGCAGAGACTGCATGACCTGCAAATGCTTAAATATTTACTATCCAGCCCTTTACAGAAAAAAATATTGCTGGCCCCTAGTCTAGAGAAAGCCAAATGAAAACAGACCCATGGAGGGTCTGGAAAAAAAAATCCAACATATATTTCCACTTAAAGAATACATATTCTTGGTAGCTATGCAGTCAAAAACATATACAGATCAAGTGTTCATACAGGCAAGATTTCTCTTAGTGCTTCAGGCTTTTTTGGAAACAGAGAGTCAAAGGGAGCCCTGATACAGACAACTTCCAACAAGCACATCGTTAAAGTTCTATTGTTTATAAAGTTTACTGTTCCCCAGTATCAGGATGGGGACAGGATCTGAACAAAGGATACACACAGTATATGTCAGGCTTAGTAAACCTGACAGTCCTCAGGATGACTCAGTGGAAAGTTGCTTAAGTGCTTGCTCAAAATGATTCACTGCCTGAGAGTCCATGGCAAGTCAGATTCTTAGGCTAAACTGGGAGGGTACTGTTTGTCCACCTCCCTGAACTCAGTGCAGGGCAAAAAGGCAGGCCCTAAGTGAGGAAGCAGACTCTTAGAGGTTCTGATGAGGGTCTCAGCCTGTGAGGCCTCTGCTGTGGCCACTGGCTGCCCTTCGGGGGTGGGGGTGTATATGGTGTGGCTGGAATGCAAGGAATCCTGGGCTGGCCCAGCAGGCACTCCAATTGGCTTGGTGCTCTACATGCTCCAAAGACTTTCTTCAGTGTCCTTGGCATCCAATGACTATACTTGGGCTTAAGATTTTTAGGCCTGGGCGGGTCCCTGGAAGCCTTCTATCTAAGTACCAGATCACTCCTTCATTAGGTGGTACCAGCAATCGCGCTAGGCATTCCACTGCAGATGGGACACGGGCTATTTCCTTCCTTGTCTCTGCCTGGTTCTTGGCAGGGCTGCCTGGAGAAGCCAGCTGCTTGGCTGAAACTCAGCATTTGGTGGCTGTTAACAGGTTTTGCTTCAATTCAGCTATTGCTGAGTTACTTTTGTTTGGCTCTGTATTGTGGTTAAAGGCCTGGAGTGGGAAATAGAGAGAGGAGAAAGGGATACAAAAAGATACTTTACCTGGACTGAGGAGTTGAACTGTCTTTCCTTTCAGAAGTTGATTCTGAGGTTAGTTTGTACTGGGTGTTTTATCTCATTTTCTAAGGTGACCAGTAAAGTATGCCCCACCCTCAAGTCCTCCCCGTGACATCTTTAGCTCTAAGTTAGTGTGAAAAGGTGGATAAGGGAGGGAGTTATGCCTAATGTCTTGGTTAGCATCAAGTCTAGAGAATTCGGAAGAGGAGCCCAGATCCCTAAGTGCTATAGCCTTTTCATCAGCTTCACAGCAGCTACTCAAGATTCTCTAGTCCAGCAGTTCTCAACCTGTGGGACGAGACCCCTTTGGACTGTATTAGAGGTTTGTGGCATTAGGAAGGTTGAGAACCACTGCTCTAGTCAATACCTGAACACCTGTCCAGGCTATGACCACATGTATAGATGCCCTGTCTCCCTCGGCTGGGACAGCATGAACACTGGCTAACTCAAGTGTACTGACACAAAAAAAGATTTAAAAAAAAAATAACATAAAGGATAACAGATAACCAGAAGTCCTTATAGAATTAACCTACTCCGGTAACACTTGTCCAGAGCCTACTTTGTGCTTTGGGACACAAGAAGATAAATATAGACTTGGGATCCAAATTCATTCCAAATATCAGAGGATGAGTATTGGTTATAAGCAGTTAGGAGAATAGAGGAAGAAGGTGTTTATTACAATTTTGGAACTTACCTTCAAGGGTGATATGGTAGAAGCACAGTCCAAGAAGCAGGGAGACCTGAGTTCCAGGCTCAGCTAATGTTACTAGTGAACACTGTGGCTTCCAGGAAGTTTCAGAGTGTTTCTCAGTTTTGCTATTTGTCAAATGTGGGGAGAGGGCACTGGACAAAAAATATCTTTCCAAGGTACAATTTCTGCATTTGTAGAATGTATAATTCCTTCCCTCAAAAAGTTTATGATCTAGTTGTAAGATACTGAACAGATGTCTTGCAGACAGAGGTACAAAATTAAATTCAACACAGCACAAAAGTATCCAAGGAATGGAAAAGAGATATACCATATACAACAGTAGCCTCTAGGCCAGTGGTTCTCAACCTTCCTAATGCCACGACCCTTTAATACAGTTCCTGTGGGTCGAGACCCACAGATTGAGAACCACAGCTCTAGGCATACGTGTCTATTTGCACTGAAACTAACATTAAATACATTTTAGGCTCGGTGCCTGTAGCTCAGTGGTTAGGGTGCTGGCCACATTACATTGGGGCTGGCAGGTTCAAACCCAGCCCGGGCCTACTAAACAACAATGACAACAATAACAACAAAAACTACAGCATTTGGTGGCTGTTGAGACGGGCGCCTATAGTCAACTACTTGGGAGGCTGAGGCAAGAGAATGGCGTAAGCCCTAGAGTTTGAGGTTGCTGTGAGCTGTGATGCTATGGCACTCTACCAAGGGCGACACAGTGAGACTCTGTCTCAAAAAAAAAAAAACAACATTAAATACATTGAAGTTCTTTGGTCATATTTCAAGTGTCCAACAGCTGTATGTGCTCGTGGCTACCATATCGAAGAGCATAGATACAGAATTTTTCTATCACTGCAAAAAATTCTATTAGACAGTGCTCTTATAAACAACATGTACCAAAACTGTCTGGAGAACACAGAACTTCTCTTCCATGCCTCCTAGGCCTGAGCTTAGGGTGGCTGTTCAGCTGTGACCAGTGTTGACCTAGGGTGGCTCTGCTTCCGGTCACAATTATTGCCTTGTTCAGGGAGCTCAGAGGCTCCACACTTTCTCCATTGTCTCTGTTCCTTTGATCTTTCCCCAGGGCCTTTGGGAAGGCCATAATTCCCCTTTAAGCAGACTTAGGAATAATCTAGATAATCTAAGAATTCATGCATTTTTTAGAACTTCCTGGGCTAGTTGCCCAAAAGGTATTGTATACAAAGTCCAACAAAGACCGGTTTGATTGATCAGAAAGTCAGCATTGTATTTACTAGTTTGGGGAGGTAAGCATGGCCAGGACTGAGGAGAAAGTCCTTACATGCTCCCTCCACAGCACTATTAATAACATGAAAAAATTATCCAATGTAATCCCAAAGACTGATTTCGAATCAAAACAAAGCAAATAAAGGAAAACAAAACCAAAGAACAGCAAGGCAAGCACAAGGGCTCCCCAGGGTTCCTCCAGCTTGTGGGATGGGTGTGGGTGTGGGTGTGAGCATGTGAGAGTGTATGTGAGAGTGAGTGTGCTTGGGAGTCACGTGTGTGTGTTTGTGAGGATCGTGGGGAGGGGAGTAGGCAGACTGGGAGGCTTCCAGGATTAGGGCTAGGCAAATGTGCTTCTGACTCAGAGGAGGAATCTCACTTTCTTTTGGTGGGGAGAGAAGAATTAAACTTCTGTCAAACAACCTTATACCCGATTCCTGTAAAGGGGGGGGTAGTCAGGGAGGACAGTGTCATAACATAGAGAGTGCTAATGGCTGCTATTTTCACAATCTAAACTCACTGCCCCAGGGCGCCAGTAGAAACTAAACAGTCTTACTGCAAAGGGTGCAATTTTTAAAAATCAAATAAATAGCTGAAGGCACACTCACATTGAACTTGTGCCCAACTCAGTGTCAATCACCAAGTTTCCATTGAATGCTGGACAAGCCAACTCCTCTTCCAAAGAGAACACAGAAAACATTGTAAGTTCAGTTTGGGGGCACTTGGATGATCTTATGTATCCTGTCCTTCCCAGTTTTTTTTTTTTCTCCCTTTTTTGCTCCTTCCTTCCTTCTCCAGCTAAGACTTTTGTTCCTTAATCCAGCCCCTCCCAAGTTAATTCCTTTCTAATGCATCTCCCTGGCTCTGGCCCTAGTGCCGTGATTCTTTTATTTTGTGTTCCCATACATGAGGACAGACCTGCTGACCTGGGCCTCAAGGCAAGGCCACGGCATTTGTAAAAACAACAGCTTTTAACCTGCCATGTATTCTGAGTGGAGATGGAGACAATAATGACTTCACTTGGGAACATCTACGTTCTGATAAACCAACGTGCTAAAAAATTATATTGCCTCAGTGTTAGAATGTGGCCTAGGCACACGTTTGAAACTAGCCAGACAAAGTTACTAAGTGTTAGTATAAAATCTTCATCTCTATTCTGGCCAGGATGTATACACTTCTCTCGACTGAATTCTGGCCTTTCATTGTTAAATAATACCAAAATAGCTTGCCTTTATTGAGGGCATACTATGAGCTCGTTACTGTGCTAAAGTTTTTATATACCTTAATTCAGTCGATCCTCATAAATATCAGTCCTGTGAGGTAGGAACAATTACTGTCCCATCTCTCTCTCTCGCACACACACAATGGCACTCACTCTAACATACCCTGTCATACAAATGCTCACACACACTCCCATTCACATTTAGTGCTTGTACACTGAACATAGCCCCTCTGCCCTGTCTCCTTAGTGCTCAGTACTTCCAGGCCCCCTGCCCAGAGTCTCTCCCACTGTCATCTGGAATTCTATCTTTAGTGAATTCTTGCACTTAAGCTAAGCACTGACCTTTCTGCTGGAAGGAGTCCCATCAGCTGTGTGAGAGCTGAGTGGCTAGAGGAGAGGTGAGGATATAAGTGACTCCAGGAGAGATAAAGAGATGCAAAAAAATGCCCCAAAGCACTAAAGACAAACTTTATTCTACTACCTACTTTTACAGTGGGTCAGCGCTACAAAATAATGTCTAACCACAGGACATACAAGGTCCTTTGAGACTGGGCCTCCATCAACCTGACCTTTCCAGCCTCCTCCCTCTTGCACAGACCACACCTAACTGTAGTGATGGGTCATGGGTCCCACACACGCCTTTGCATTTGCCTTCCCCACATCCCCCTTCCCCACCCAACAAAATGCCATTAATGTGTCGGAACCAAGCTCAAATATCCACTCTTCTCTGAGGCTGTGCCTGGCTCCTGGCACTTACAGAGTAATTATCTCGCTTTCTCTTTTCTCTGCCTGCATAGTCCACATCTCTACCAGAGTACTCATCATGTTACATTTTACTGGTCTCATTATTCTTGTTTTCTTCCCCCCACTAGACTGTGAGCTCCTTGAGATAGGGACTCTGAAATCTCATCACCACACATGGAACCTAGCCCAATGTTTGTAAGTGTTTGCAAAGTGAATGAGTGAGCGAGTGAATGAATGCGTGGACTTGTACCACCACCTTCTGGTTAGGAGACTCCCTAACTTATCCTTTTCTGGGTAAGGCCGCTGTCCAGTGTTTCTCAGTAGGGTCACCACTGAAATTTTGTGTGGGACACTTCTTCACTGAATTGTGTTCCTACTCACTGTGGAGCATTTAGCCTCTCTAGTTCCTGTCCACTGAATGCCAATGACATTACCTGATCAGATCATTGTAACAGCTGAAATAGTTCCCAGGCATTTCCAAGCCCTAGGAGAAATGTGGCTGGTGGAGGTGGGGAAGGGGCTGATCATCCCTTGTTTGGAAACAGCATTACACCAATGGCTCTTTTCACTGATCCTGTGGTCTGAGAGGCCCCCTGCATTAGGGTCAGGGTGTGATCCTGCCAGAGGTGCTGGATGACACGCTCTAGCCAGAACATGAATTAGTAAGAAAAGTAGGAACCAAAGCAGTACAGGACAGCTAACAGGAATTAGGCAGCCTGATCAGCACACAATAGGAGTGAGCAGAGAACCTGGCTCTCTGTTTTTATCATTTATAAGGGAAGAGGAGTTAGGCCTAGGCTCCATCCCTCCAAAATCCCCTTAAAGTTTCCAAGGTAGTCCAGAGACTTTTTCCCTTGTTTCTGAACATCGCCCCATGTTTCTGCTAAGGGCTTGTTTGACTTTAAGAATGTAAACATTATTACGCAGTGCACTAACTCAAGGAATCTCTGAAAAATTAATCAGAAGGAAATAGAAAGGCTTAGATGATGCCATTTATTTTATGACTCTATGTGACAGTCATTAAACTCCCCATATCTTCTCCCTGAGTCTGGAGACACATGGTCAGTGCCTGGTTAGAGGGCTACTGTCATTGGGATCTATGAGAACAAGTACCAAAATGCCAAGCTGTCAGGCTTTGTCTGTACTGTCAATATGCACAGATGTAATTTGGGGATCCAGATTTAAATATCTTCTTTCCACTGCTAAGCACTGCTCTGCTTATACACACCTCCCTATATTTTTCAACACAAGTTCCCACATCAACTTTCTTGTTCGTTGTCAAGGCAAACCTTAGGAGAAAATAGGAATTATCACTTTCATTTTAAGAAGAGGTTCGTAAGCTCCGTGAAACTCCCATGGTAAACTGAGGGAGAGCATGGTTAGATCCTGTTTCCTGGCCCCATGTCTTCTTCCCCCATGACAGCCAACATAGCCTCGCCTGGGGGGAGGGCATGCATACCTCATAAGACTGAAGCCTTCCCTCCTCCTATAGGTGATCCTGAATAGCCTCACTTTCTGGAAGCCAAACAAGCCCTCTTGTCATTGATATAAGCCTAAAGCCAGACGGCTTCAAGACACTATGCACTCTGCAGCTTGGAGACCCAAGCCCCAAAGTGCCGCCAAGTGTCTTTAATTCTGAGGATCCACCTGGAGGACACAGGGGTAGACCCTTCTCCAGGTTTTGGTAATGCTCTGCATTATCTCCTCACCCCCTAAAAGACCAACCCAAACCAAACACCAGTAAGATCAAAACCATGCAAACAACTAGACAAAAATAATATCCCTGAACCACCATGTGCACATAGAGAATCCTATACTTACTTGCAACCTTTCCAAGTCTTCTGGTCACCTTCGTCTCCAATCATTATCACCCCAAACAAATGAAAATGTTACGCTATTTAAAGACTTTTTACACTGCGAAATGTAACTTACATACATTAAACATACAGTTGAACTGATGATTACAAAGCAAACATACATGTGACTACCATGCAGATCAAGGAAGAGTGCACTGCCAGCACCCTTGAAGTCCCCTCTCTGCCCACTGGAGATCACTACCATGATGACTATTGTGATAATCATTTTCTTGCTTTCCATTATAGTGTTATCACATTTATGTATATCCCTAAATAATATTATTTACTTGTGCCAGTTTTGTACTTGATATTCACTGAATCACACTGCATGTGTTTGTGCATTTGTGTGTGTCTAGCTTTTTCTCAACATTAGGCTTGAGACCCATTTATGTTTTTCAAGCTTGGTGAAGTCCCCTCAGTCTTTCCTTCACCAGGCTCAGTAATTACAGTTTTCTTTCAACATTGCCTCATAGATTTCATACTCTAATCCAGTGGTCCTCAACCTTCCTAATGCTGCGAACCTTTAATACAGTCTAAAGGGGTTGCGACCCACAGGTTGACAACTGCTGCTCTAATCCTTTAATAATAAAACTATATTGAATGTTTCCCGGGAGGATTTCCCTCAGAAGGCAATCACAGAAGAAGGCCTTTTGGAAATGTACTTCTCCCGATAAAGGGAAAAGAGGGTACTGTTCTACCCCTATGGTTTTCTCCAAAAGCAGATGATAAAACCTGCGGATAATCAGCTCCTAATAGATGATACTCTCTGAAGTTCCCTGGGGAACATTAATAAGGAATATGTCTTCCAAAACCATGCATATCACACAATAACTAATGCTAGTTACTGTTTGACATGTCTATTATTATTACTCATCCTCTGAAAAATGTGCTGTTCAAACCAGTATTTGTGTTTGATTTTTCAAAGATCCCTTGCTTTCTCATGACTTTACTTCTTCATCTCTACCACCAGCCTCTTCTCAAACGTCTCCTCTCTCTTGCCATTTAAAAGAAAAAGAGACATCCCATGTCATGGATAAACTTTGAAGACTTCATGCTAAGCAAAATAAGCCCATCACAAAAGGACAAATATTTTAGGATTCCATTCATATCAGGTACCTAGAGGAGTCAAATTCATACAGAAAGAAAGTGGAAAGGTGGGTACCAGAAGCTGGGGGGGGAGGGAAGAATGGGGACTTAGTGTTTTCGTGGGTACAGAGTTTCAGCTGGAGCAGGTGAAAATATTCTGAAGATGGATGGTAGTGATGGTTGTACAACAATGTAAATATACTTAATGGCACTGGAATCTACACTTAAAAATTGTTAAAGTGGGGTGGTGCCTGTGGCTCAAAGGGATAGGGCGCCGGCCCCATATGCTGGAGGTGGCGGGTTCAAACCCAGCCCCGGCCAAAACTGCAAAAAAAAAAAAATGTGAAAGTGGTACATTTTATATTATGAATATTTTGCCCTGATAAAATAATTAAAAATTTAAGAGGCTCGACGCCCATAGCACAGTAGTTATAATGTCAGCCACATACACGGAGGCTGGTGGGTTCAAACCCAGCCCGGGCCAGCTAAACAACAATGACAACTGCAACAGAAAATAGCCAGGCCTGTGGTGAGTGCCCGTAGTCCCAGCTGCTTGGGAGGCTGAGGCAAGAGAATCACTTAAGCCCAAGAATTTGAGGTTGCTGTGAGCTGTGACACCACAGCACTCTACTGAGGGCAACATAGTGAGACTCTGCCTCAAAAAAAAAATTGAACAAGAGAATAAATAGGGAAGAAGGGAAAAGAGAAACAAGAAAGAAAACAAGGAAGAGAGCAAGCCACATTTCTTTTCCCTTGCCTTTCCAACCTCCATTTCTCTCCTATTAAAATAATAAATGAATACACCATATAAAAGGTATGATGGTGAGTATAGACTCTGATTTGGCCTTAGATCCCTGAGGGCACAATCTTGTGAATAAGGAGAAATCAAAGCTTCATGAATTTGTTAAAGAAAAGAAAATGGAGCTTTCAGAAACATTTATCTTGTGTTTTTTTAAATAATGGCATCTCCCAATTTGGTATCTTTCCTTTCTCCCCAACTAAAATAAAATTCAACCAACCTCTTCCCCCTCCCCTGCAGATAACCTTGATTTAACCCTTTCTTTAAAGATACAGTACATATATTTCTCAATGTCTATCCAATCTGGGGAATATAACCCTAGAAAACACTTTACACTTTTTTTTTTTGTTCTATCACCCTCCAGAAAGTTTTTTAAATTTCAAAATATTAAGGGGGTACAAGTGTTTTTGTTACATGGATGCCTTGAATAATGCTTAAGTCAGGGCTTTTGGTAACACGCAAATTTGTGAAGCGTTCCACAGAAAACACTTTTTAAGCAGCCACACATATATTGCTGAACCACTTCCCACTCTCTGGGTCTTAGAGAGTATGTGGCAAAGACAAGAGACAACACATCAAGACATTTATAAAATAGACTACTTTGATGGCCAAAACCGGAGTCCTGTGAGGAGGTGGATTTTGGAACAGATTTAAATAACTGACACCCTAAGTCTGCCAGTTTCTAAAATCACATTTAGGGAATAGCTGACGGTGTAAATTTCTAAATAAAAAATCAGACAAAAATTATTCTAATAAAGACTGTTATTTATATTGGTGGCTGCAAATAATCTGGCGAACTTTTGGGGTTATAGTTATTTTGCATCCAAAACCCTGAAGTGAAACCCTTTGGCTCTAGGCAACAGATAGCAAAGATATTTGGTTACTTTGAGAACATACTGATTTTAAATTAACAACCCTAAAGTGAAAAACTTGAGAGCTGGCAACTTGTCCTAGAAACCACTGTGTCCCCGGCCATGAAAAAAAGAACTTACCCTTAATGTTATTGGTGCTCTGCAGGACTGCAGAGAAGGTAAAGCCTGACTTTCTAGGCTCCTCCTGCAATTCCATTCCCCTTCCATAACTCTTCCAGGTACCCAGCTGAGCTTTTGGCCTCAAGATTGCCCCACCCCTCACACAACCCCCCCACCCCTTTTCTCTACAATCAAATTCTGATTTCTCGATCTCGTCTTCAGATTAAATTTAAAATGATTAATAAGAGTTAAGTTACCACTTTCAAAGGTACATGAATTGATCCGGAATCAAAGCTTATTAAAAATATGAAGCTGTAATGACCATTTCAGGTGTCAGGAAACTTGGTAAGGAAGTGGGGGCGGGGTGTGCAAGGCTGATCAGATGGCTGGACAGGTCTGACAATCGCAGGTCACTGAAAATCAAGGTAATAATTGTCTCCTCTGCTTACTTAAGTAGAAAGCAGGCATTGATTCAAGGGTCACTCTTGCAACTAGGATGAAAGCCTACTAAAGGCCATTTTGCTAATCCTTTGCTTAAAATACCCTAGATGTGACTCTTATTTCAAACTAAGTTGAAAACAGACTAAGCTAAAAACACTGATTTTATTTCAAACTATGTTGATTGCTTTTCCCTTTGAGAGTTTCATTTGTTTATCAGCAGAAATTCCTGGGCTAATTCCGAGAAATGCCATTCATTTCTTGCCAACAACAAGTCAAGAACAATGGGTGGGGTAGTGGGGGGAGCTCCCCACGGAGGGTCTTGCTTTCTGGACATGATGGCCAGGGGCTCTGAATGTGGAAGATGGCAGAAGAGAGAGGCTTTGGGTGGGAGTTCTGGGAAAGCTGGGGAGGCAGGCCAGATGGCACACTGTGCACATGTTCCTTACTACAGGGTTGGTCCTGGGGAAATGTCACACAGGCAAAACATGTTTCCAGGGTGCCTATGCACTCCATTATCAGAGACACAATGTTGTCATGTTGCCCACAGCCTGCTGCAGATGCACAGGGCCCCTACTGCAAGATCTTACCCAGGACTGCTCTCTGTGGGCAGTTCTCTTAACTTCCCTTCTCAAAATCTTCCCTGGGCCCTATTATTGTAGTGAAGTCTCCAGGCCAACTGCATCAGAAATAACTGGGGTGCCTGCTTAAAATGCAGGATACCTACTGCAGCCCAACTAAATGAAACTTTTTAGTGTGGGGCTTGGGAGCCTGCATTTTATCTAATCCCCTAAGGTTATCCTTAAACACATTAAATTTTGAGTAGCAATAGTTTAGGGTCTTGCGCTAAAATGGTCCACTATTCTGATCCTATTCTAATGAATTTCTTCAACTAAGATACTCATGTACCCACAAATTATTCCTATAACATAGGAACAATGTTCAGAACAAAATTCTAGAAATTGAATGGCAAAATGCAACACTTCTTAAAACATATAACAAGGAATGCTAATCAGGCAAAGTGCCTGCAAAAAATGAGTCCTGTGGCTGCATATAATTAGAAGATACTGTATCTCACGTACCTCTCTGGCTCTGTTACACAAATGGCCAAGAAGTGTATCAATAAATGTCCAACATCACTAATCATCAGGAAATGCAAATAAAAGCCATGATAAGGCATCATCTCGCTCAAGTTAGAATGGCTATTATCAAAATGACAAAAATAACAAATGCAGCAAGGGTGCAGCGAAAAGGGAACTCTTATACGCTGTCGGTGGGAATGTAAATTAACATAGCAATTATGAAGAACACCATAGAGGTTCCTCAAAACACTACAAACAGAACTACAGTATGATCCAGCAATCCCAGTCTTAAATATGGGGGAAGGATAGTCCAAAAGGACGAAGTAAGTATATGGAAGAGAGATTTACATCCCTATGTTTACTGCAGCACTATTAGCCAAGACGCATCATCAACCTAAGTGTGCATCAGTAGATGAATGGACAGAGAAAATATGGTATATATACACAAAAAGAGGGTGCCAAAAAATGTATACACATTTTAAGAAAGAAAAAAATTGCATTAAAATTGTAATGGTCAAGTCACATTTGACTTCTGCAATTACAAGAGGTGCTCAAACGTGATTTGTATTCATCTTTTCTTATCAGCATATATTGAGTATTACAATTTAAATACTGTTTTTATTATAAAGGGAAAATATGGTTTTATTATAAAAGGAAAAACTGTATTAAAACTATAATACTTGGCCGGACACAGTGGCTCACAGATGTAATCCTAGCACTCTGGGAGGACAAAGCGGTAGATTGCTTGAGCTCAGGAGTTCAAGAGCAGCCTAAGCAAGAGTGAGACTCTGTCTCTACTTAAAAAATAGAAAACCCAGCCAGGCATGGTGGCTCACACCTGTGGTCCCAGCTACCTGGGAGGTTGAGGCAAGAGGATTGCTCAAGCCCAAGAGTTTGAGGCTATTGTTAACTATGATGCCACAGCACTCTACCCAGGGCAACAGAGTGAGACTTTGTCTCAAAAAAAAAAAATTGTAGTACTCAATATATACCGATAACCTTTGTTATCTTGCATATTGTATCTTGTACCTCCTGTAATTGCAAAAGTCAAATGTGACTTGACCATTACAATTTTAATACCATTTTTTCATTTCTGAAAACTTGTATACATTTTTCAGCATCCTCTGTATAGATGTGTATATACACGTACATAGTATATACACATGCATACACATACACAATGGAATACTATTCAGCTGTAAAAACAAATGAAATCCCCTCCTTTGCAGCAACATGGATGTACCTTGAGGATATTATGTCAGGCAAAACAAGTCAGATACAGAAAGAGAAATACCACATATTCTCACTTATGTGAGTTCTAAAATACTAGATCACAGAAGCAGAGAGTAGAATAGTGGATAGTAGAGTCTGGGGTGGGTAGCGGAGAGGAGGGATAGGAGGAGCTTATTTAAAGGATAGCTAAATGGAAAGAGGAAGTTCTAGTGTACTGTAGCACCACTATAGGGTGACCATACTTCACAATAATGTATTATACAGTTTCAGAAAGTTAGAAAAGAGGATTTTTCAAGTTTCCAACACAAAGAAATAATAAGTGTTTGAGGTAATAGATTTGCTAATTACTCTCTGCACACTGTATGTATCAAAATGTCATTATGGACCCTATCAATTTGTACAATTATTATGTGTCAATTAAAAAACATTTAAAATGTACTCCTCCTAAACTTATATGGCTCTGAGAAGCCCTGCACTGAAAGTAAACCTGTTTAGCTTTCTCTAATTCAGAAATTCAGAATTTATTTGGCCATATAAATGTGTTCTCTGGTGAACCCTACTACCATCTCATAACATTCTGTTCCTTGAGAAAAATGTTAGGAAACACTCTCTTAACCCATAAGAGTGATTATAATGATGGAAGTTTCTTGAATAGAGAAAGCAAATGGAAGATTTATTTGAGAGAAATGGGGGCTCTAGGTATCCTTCAATGAAGATCCACATTCTTTATCTTTGCGTGAAATCAGATTTGGCTAATGTCCACTGACAGAAATAGAAATTAAGAGTTTTGCTCTACTGTGATAGAAATCCGTATTGTTCCTAAAAGCCTGGTTCTTAGATGACAGAAGTGCTTCTAGCAGACTGAGAAGTACTCACATCCTTTTAAAAAAGCAATTTGAATTCCCAGAGTTTAACAGAGACAAAGATCACCTTACCTAGAAAGGGGTAAATTGGGTGCCACTTTCATGAAGAAGGTTTTAACCCTACATACTTTACAAGGTGTCCAAGGACCAAGGATATGAAAAAATAATGGAAATAAAGCATGAGAGACAGGTAAAGGGGTCTGAAAGAGCAGTCAGTATGGACATGGAGGGGTTAGTGATCAGCAGTAAACATTTCCTTTGACAACACCTCAAAAAAATCAATATAAGAACAACAATAATAAAGTAAAATCTCTGCTATCCAGAGATCTACATCCCAGATTCTTTAGGCTTTTGGACCCAGAAAGAGTTATTGAAAAAAATATGCCAGTCCTTGGTAGGCAAAACAATGACCCCTGATTGATCATCTTGCATACTATAGCTATTATCACCTTACTAAAGGAAAACAATATGCTAACTGGCTGTTATTATTTAAAAGAAATTCATCTTTTTCAATAAAATCCAAGAGACATGTGAATACAGAAATCAGGGGAAAAAAAGAAGAGAGGATAGAATAATGGAGATCACACATGGATAGTGGCAATAGCAGCAAATCAGCAGTAACCATGAGAATGGAAGATAGCAGATACTCAAAGAAATAGGGCAGCCTTAAAATTTGGGAGAGATTCCTTAATAAGTTAGACATAGAATTAACACGAGACCCAGAAATTCCACTCCTAGGTATCTACATAAAAGAACTGACAACAAGCCCTAGCACAGATGGATTCACAGCCAAAATCTACCAAACCTACAAGAACTGGCACCCATTCTACTGAAATTGTTCCATAACATTGAGAAGGAGGGAACCCTGCCTAACACAATGAAAAAATTATCTCCTTGATACTAAAGCCAGGAAAGGACGAAACAAAAAATGAAAACTAGAGACCAATATCCCTTATGAATATAGTTATAAAATCCTCAACAAAATACTAGCAAATCAAATATAACAGTACATTGAAAAGATAATTCATATCCATAAATGTAATTTACCATATCAATAGAAGCAAAAACAAAGACTATATGATCCTCTCAATAGATGAAGAAAAAGCATTTGACAAAATTCAGCATCCTTTTCTAACAAAAACATTTAATAGGCATATTTCTTTAATGGCACATTTCTTAAACTGATTGAAGCTATCTATGACAAACCCACAGCCAATAACATACTGAAGTAAAACTAAAAGCTTTTCCACTTAGAACTGGAACCAGACAAGAATGTCCACGATCACTACTACTATTCAACATGGTTCCAGATGTTCTAGCCAATGCAATCAGGCAAGAGAAAGATATCAAGCTGGAGTAGAGATGGTCAAACTCTCACTCTTTCCTGATGATCTTATACTTAGAAAACCTCAGAAAACCTCAGAGATTCAACTACAAGACTTCTGGAAGTGACAAAAAAATACAGTAATATCTCAGGGTATAAAATCAATGTCCATACATCAATAGCCTTTGTATATACCAATAATAGACAAGTTGAGAAGAAAATCAAGGACATAATACCCTTCCCAGTAGCTTCAACGAAAATGAAATACTTGGGAGGCGCTTGTGGCTCAGTGAGTAAGGCGCCGGCCCCATATACCAAGGGTGGCGGGTTCAAACCCAGCCCCAGCCAAACTGCAACAAAAAATAGCCGGGCGTTGTGGCG
>NW_003852662.1:950306-952586 GCF_000181295.1 Otolemur garnettii | reverse complement strand
GAGACTCTGTCTCTACAAAAAAAAAAAAAAAAGAAAGAAAATGAAATACTTAGGAATATACCTAACAAAAGAGGTGAAGGATCTCTACAAAGAGAGTCATAAAACCTTCAGAAAAGAAATAGCAGAAGTCATTCATAAATGGAGGAACATGCCATCCTCTTGGCTAGAAAGAATCCGACATTGTTAAAATGTCTGTACTACCCAAAGAAATCTATAGATTTAATGCGATCTCCATTAAAATACCAACTTCATACTTTGAAGACCTGGTAAAAATAGTTCATTTTGTATGGAACCAGAGAAAACCTCTTTTATAGTCAAGGCAATTCTTAGGAATAAAAACAAAGCCAGAGTCATCACTTCCCTTCAGGTTTACATATTATAAGTCCACAGTGATCAAAACAGCATGGTATTCACAAAAATAGAGCCATAGACATAGGGAACAGAATAAAAAACCAAGAGATGAAACCAGCCTCTTATTGCCATCTGATCTTTGATAAACCAAACAGAAGCATCCAGCAGGGAAAATAATCCCTATTCAATAAATGGTTCTGAGAGAACTAGATAACCACATGTAAAAGACTGAAACTGGACCTGCATCTTTCATCACTTACAAAAATTGACTCAAGATGGATAAAAGATTTAAATCTAAGAGCTAAAACTACAAAAATCCTGGAAGAAAGCATGGGAAAATCTCTTAAAGTTGTTGGCTTGGGGAAAGATTTTATGAAGAAGACTTCAGTGGCAATTGCAACAATAACAAAAATAAACAAATGGGACTTAATTAAACTGAAAATCTTCTGCACAGCTAAGTAAACAACAATTAAAGCAAATAGACAACTTTCAGATTGGGAAAAGATAGTTCCACGTTCCGAACCTGACAAGGGTTGATAACTAGAATCTATGGAGAACTCAAGTTAATTAACAACAACAACAACAAAAAGAGCAAACAATCCCATCTATCACTGGGCAAGAGACATGAACAGAACCTTCTCTGATGAAGACAGAAAAGTAGCTAACAAACATATGAAAAGATGTTCATCATCCCTAATCATCAGAGAAATACAAATCAAAACCACCCCGAGATATCACCTAACCCCAGTAAGAATAGCCCACATCACAAAGTCCCAAAGCTGCAGATGCTGGTGTGGATGTGGAGAGAAGGGATTGCAAACTCATAAACCCTCTATGGAATGAAGTATGGAGAATCCTCAAAGAACTCAAAATAGACTTTCCATTGGATCCCATAATCCCATTACTAGGCATCTACCCAGAAGAAAAAAAATTCATTTTATTATAAGGACATTTGCACTAGACTGTTTATCATAGCTCAGTTTACAACCACCAAGATGTAGAAACAATCTAAATGCACATCAACCCATGAATGAAATAACAAACTGTGGGGACTTTACATCTTTTGCATTAACCTTGATGGAGCTGAAACACATTCTTCTTAGTAAAGTATCACAAGAATGGAAAAGTAAGTATCTGATGTACTCAGTACTAAAATATGAAGTCAGTAGATAATCTAATACATGCCCACTTAAAGGAAAAGCTCAATTGCTCAAGTTAAGGGGAGGGATAAGGGGAGTGCAGGGGTGGCCGGAGGGGGATTAAGTGGCTCCCACTTAATTGGCACAATGTAAGGGTATATGGCACACCTTCTGGGTGTGAGACACAACTACAACAGGGACTCTACCTAACAGATGCAAACATTGTAACCTACTTGTTTGTACCCTCACATTAATCTGAAGAAAAAAAACAAAACTAAAAAAAAAAAAAAAGATAATTCAACATGATCAAAAGGGTTTCACTGAAGGGATATAAAGATGGTTAAACAAGAAACGTGATTCTCCACATAAACAGAAGTAAAAACAAAAACTGTATGAGCATCAAGAGATGAAGAAGAAGCATGTCATAAAATCCAGAACCTTTTCATGATAAAAAAAAAAAATCCTTCAATAAACCAGGCATAGAAGAAACAGACCTCAAAATAATAAAAGCTATCTATATATGACAAACCCACAGCCAAAGTCATACTGAATGGGAAAAGGTGAAAGCCTTCCCCTTAAGAACTGGAACAAGGGCTCGGCGCCTGGGGCTCAAGCGGCTAAGGCGCCAGCCACATACACCTAAGGTGGCCGGTTCGAATCCCCAGCCTGGGCCCGCCAAACAACAATAATGGCCGCAACCAAAAAATAGCCAGGCGTTGTGGCGGGTGCCTATGGTCCCAGCTACTTGGGAGGCTGAGGCAGGAGACTCACTTGAGCCCAGGAGTTGGAG
>NW_003852662.1:939891-948999 GCF_000181295.1 Otolemur garnettii | reverse complement strand
AAAAAAAAAAAAAGAACCCATAAATGAAGCCATATAACTAGGACCAATTGATGCTTGACGAAGTAGACAAAAATATACACTGGGGAAAGTATATCCTGTTCAATAAATGGTGCTGCGAAAATTGGATAGCCACATTCAGAAGAATGAAACAGAATCTCTTTCTCTTTCTGTATACAAAAATTAACTCAAGATGGATTAAAGATCTAAATATAAGACCTAAAACCATGAAAATTCTGAAAGAAATTATAGGAACAACTCTTCTAGACATTGGGCTAGACATAGGCAAAGAATTCATAACTAAGACCCCAAAGGCAAATATAGCAACAAGAAAAATAAATGGGACTAAATTAAATTAAAAAGTTGCTTCATAGCAAAAGAAATAATAAACAGAGTAAACAGCCAACATAGAGAATGGGAGAAAATATTCACAAACTATGTATCCAACAAAGGAATAATATCCAGAATCTACAAAGAACTCAAATCAGCAAGAAAAAACAAACAGTCCCATTTAAAAGTGAGCAAGAGACATGAACGGAGATTTTTCAAAACAAGATATACAAATGACCAACAGACATATGAAAAAAAAAAAAGTTCCACACCACTAATCATCAGGGAAATGCAAATTAAAACCACAACTTGATACCGGCTTACCCCTTTCAGAATAGGCATTACTTAAAATTGAAAAATAAGAGATGTTGGTATGGATTTGTTGAAAAAGGAACACTTACACACTGTTGGTGGGCCTGTAAATTAGTGCATATATTCTCTATGGAAAGTAATGCGCAGATTCCTCTAAGAACTAAAAGTAGGTCTACCATTTGATCCGGCAATTCCACTACTGAGAGAAGAAGTCATTATATCAAAAAGACACCTATACTCAAATGTTTATTGCTTCAAAATTTACAATTGCAAGACGCAGAATCAATCTAAGTGCCCATCAATTGATGAGTGGATAAAGGAAAAATAGTGTACACACACACACCCCATAGAGTACTATTCAGCCATAAAAAACAAATTAGTTGATGTTATTTGTAGCAACTTGGATGGAACTGGAGAACATTATCCTAAGTGAAGTATCTCAAGAATGGAAAAACAAACACCACATACCGTATTTTCTCACGAATAAGTAGAAACTAAACAATGTATACACATAGTCATAAACTGGGGTAAAGGACATTGGAAACTAAGAAAGGGTGAAGGTGGGAGGGTGGATGAGGGATAAAAACTTATCTATTGTGTATAATGTACACTGTTCTGATGATGAACACACTAAAAGCCCTGACTTCAGCATTATACAATTAGTCTACGTAATAGGAATGCTTGTACTCCCCTAATATTTCAAAATAAAAATCATATATACATTAAAAGAAGAAAACATGTCACACAAAAACTTCCACATTATGTCCATAGCATTATTATTCATAATAGCCAAAAGGTAAAAATAACCCAGATAACCACCAACTGATGAATGTATAAACAAAAGTCATATAGCCACACAATGAAATGTTTATTCAGCCATAAAAAGAATGAAGCATTAATATATTATGACATGGAAGACCCCTGAAAACTTTATGCTAAGTGAATGAAATCAGATTCAAAAGGCCACAAATTGTTTGATTCCATTTCTATAAAATGTCCAGATCGGGAGAATCTATAGAGACATAAATTACATTAGTTGTCAGAAGCTGAGGGGAAAGGGAAATAGGGAATGACTTTGTAATACGTACAGGATTTCCTTTTGGGCAATGAAAATTCTCAGGAACTACCTTGGGGTGATGGTTGCACAATATTATAAATGTTCTTAATGCAACTGAATTGCATACTTTAAAATGATACATTTTTAGGTCCGGGTGGGCGTGGTGGCTTACACCTGTAATCCTGGCACTCTGGAAAGCTAAGGCGGGTAGATTGCCTGAGCTCAGGAATTCAAGATGAGCCTGAGCAATAGATAAACCCCTGTCTCTAAAAATAGCTCGGCACTGTGGCAGGTGCCTGTAGCCCTAGCTAACTGGGAGGCTAAGGCAAGAGAATCACTTGAGCCCAAGAGGTTGCTATGAGCTGTGACACCAGGGTACGCTACCAAGGGTGGCAAAGTCAGACTCTGTCTCATAAAAAAATTGATAAATTTTATGTTATATGCACTTTACCACAATAAAAAATAAATAAATCCCTCTCGTGAACTTCTGCCCTAGGAAAAACTGGAGGGAGCATAAAAGGCCTACCTACTTAATTACTTTAACAGTGGAAGTCATAGACACAGACACCGACACAACCATGGACCTAGACCTCTTCCCCATTTTTTAATGAAAGTATGTGATTGGATAAAAGGAAAATATAATATGCTGACAGGCCACAGCTAACATTATACTGAATGAGGAAAAGTTCAAAGCCTTTCCTCTAAGAACTGGCACAAGGATGTCCACTGACGCCACTCCTATTCAGCATAATAAAAAATCAACATATCAAACTCAGTAGTGTTTCTATACATCAGTAACAATATAGCAGAGAGAGAAGTCTAGAAGGGAATCCCATTTACAATAGCTATACAGAAAAAATCCCCAGGAATAAATTTAGCCAAGAAAGTAAAAGATCTCTATAAGTAAAACTATAAAACACCTATGAAAGAAATTTTAGATGGCATAAACAAATGAGAATACATCCCATGTTCATGGAAAAGAAGAATGAATATCATTCAAATGACCATATGGCTTAAAGCAATCTACAGATACAATGCAACCTCTGTCATAATACCAACTCCATTTTTCACAGAATTAGAAAAAATAATCCTAAAATTCATATGGAACAAAAAAGGAGTTCAAGTAGGTATCATACTATCTGATTTAAGATAGTATTATAAACCTATAGTAACCCAAACAGTGTTAGTATAAAAAAAACACATAAATCCATGGAACAGAATAGAGAACCCAGAATAATGCCACACATTTACAGGAAACCTATATTTGAGGAAGCTGACAAGAACATACACTAGGGAAAGGATATTTCTCTTCAATAAATGGTGATAGGAAAATTGAATTGCTAAATGCAGAAAACTATAACTGGACTCCTAACTCACACAATACACAAAAACCAACTCAAGATGGATTAAAGACTTAAACGTAATGCCTGAAACTATAAAAATATTAGAAGAAACCTTGGGAAAAGTCTAGGCAAAGAATTTATAACTTAGACTTTAAAAGCTCTGACAGAGGGGTGGCGCCTGTGGTTCAAAGGAGTAGGGCGCTGGCCCCTATATGCCAGAGGTGGTGGGTTCAAACCCAGCCCTGGCCAAAAAACTGCAAAAAAAAAAAAAAAAAATTCTGACAGCAAAAACAAAAAAAAAAGACAAATGGGACTTAATTAAGCTAAAAAGTTTCTGCTTATATTTAAAAGGTTGGAGCTAGAAGGGTGTCTCTCTTGCCAAAACCACACTGTCACTGCCCTATTAAAAACACATCATACAGCCAAACTTCTTTACACCTAACCCCACACACACACACAAATAAACCACACCAAAAAAGAACTTCTGTGGATTAGGTCTCTGCTAAGCAGAGAAAATCAATTATTTTAGCTAAAGAAATAATCAACAGAGTGAAGAGCCAACCTATAGAATGAGAAGATATCTCTGCAAACTATTCATCTGAAAGAGTACTAATATCCTGAATAGATAAGGAAATCAATCAAATAGACAAAACACTCCAAATAATCCCATTAAGAAGTGGGCAAAAGACATGAATATATATTTTTCATATGAAGACATACAAATGGAGAACAAGCATATGAAAAATGCTCAACGTCACTAATCACCAGAGAAATGCAAATCAAAACCACAATGAGATATTATCTTTCCCCAGTCAGAAGGCTATTATTAAAAAAGACAAAAAAATAACAGATGCTGGCAAGGATGTGGAAAAAAGGGAACTCATATAGGCTGTCAAAGGGAATGTAACTTAGTTGAGTTGCTGTGGAAAACAGTATGGATATTTCTCAAAAAACTAAAAATAGAACTATCAAATAATCCATCAATCTCACTACTAAGTATTTATCCAAAGGAAAGGAATTCAGTATATTAAAAAGATACCTGCACTTAGATGCTTGTTGCAGCACTATTCACAATAGCCAAGATATGGAATAAACTTAAATGCCCATCAACAGATGAATAAAGAAGATGTGATATATATATATATACACACACACATTATATATGCACATATACACACACAAGGAAATACTACTCAGCCACAAGAAAAGAATGAAATCACCTCTTTTGTGGCAACATGGATGGAACTAGAGGTCATTATCTTAAGTGAAATAAACTAGCCATGAAAAGTCAAATATCACATGTTCTCACTCCTAAGTGAGTGCTAAAATTTGTACACGTGGATATAGATAGCGGAATGCTGGAAAATGGAGACTGGAAAGGGTGAGGAGGTAGGGGGAGGATGAGGACTACGAGATAGTACTTAATGGGTACAATGTATGTTATTTGGGTGATGGATGCCCTAAAAGCCTTGACTTCCATGTATACATGATAAAATTGCACACATACCCCATAAATTTGTACAATTAAAAAATGGTACAGATAGATAGGTCAGTGATTAAAAACCAAAAAAGCAGATTCAGAATGGTCAAGTGACTTCTGACCCTTAGCTTACCTAAACTGTCAAAAGCCAAATGCCTTATCTTACATAGTCTGTTTCTGCATAGTATGGATTTATGTATTGCAAAATTGTACATATGGGCCCAGTGTGGTGGCTCACACCTGTAATCCTAGCTCTGGGAGGCTGACTTGGGTGAACTGCCTGAGCTCATGGGTTCGAGACTAGCCTGGGCAAGAGCAAGACCCCATCTCTAAAAATAGCTGGGCATTGTGGCAGGTGCCTATAGTCCCAGCTACTGGGGAGGGTGAGGCAACAGAATCACTTGAGCCCAAGAGTTTGAGATTGCTGTGAGCTATGATGCCTGGCACTCTACCAAGGGCAACAAGTGAGACTCTATCTCAAAAAAAGAAAAAATAAATTGTTTACATGCAAATGCTAAGTAAGGAAATGCATTTGGTGTAAAACAGAAGTTGCATTAGTTCATATATGATTTTCCCTAGAAAATTAATATTTTACAGTACAACAGCTGAAAGCCAAGTACACTAATTCAACTAAAAGCAGCAAGCCACGAAAGGATACAGTCCTCTACCCTCTTCCCTTTCACCCTGCATTCTTCCTCTCAGCTCAGTTTGGCCACATCTTCTGTCTTATAAGAGCTTATTACATGATTTTCCCTAATCTTTGTCCATCTTCTGTTGTTTTGATAACTCAGAAGCCCCAACCCTTCTTGACATTCTCTTTTTGCAAGCCATTGTCACCATTTAAAAAGATTAAGTCTATATTTACTGTAATATTCTTTGATTTATTAGACATGTATAATGTCTTTCTAAATTTTGCCGGTATTTTGTTAGTATAGTTGTTTTGTTAGTATTCTGGTTACAAAGCTGCACACGGTTTGAGTAATTTTTTCCAATCCTGTTTTTTTTTTTTTCCTTAAGCCCTGCTCTTTTACAATGTATGGCTTTGCAGAATGTGAGGACTTTCAGAATGTACATATTGTATCAGGACAAAAATGCCTGTGTTTTCTAGAGTACTCATAACCCACCTACTGTTGAGAGAGAAGTGACAGAGTGCTTCCAACATTCTTCTTATGGGAACACAGATTATAGTGCATCACCGGAAAGGTCATTTCTTTAATCTACCTTGAATTTTTAAAAAATGGGGTGTGGGATGTCTCCCTTGGCAGAACCACACTGTCATCATCCCTATTAAAACTGTATCACACAGCCAAACTTTTTCACACCTACTTGAAAGGAAACACTGTGGATTAGGTCTCTGGTAACCAGAGAAAATCAGTTATTTTGGCAATTTTATAACAGCTCTTTAGTAACCCAGGAATGCTAGAATACCTCCAAGGGAACCCAATTTTATTAATTCCGAGTAACAAATACTTAGTGGGCTGGCCATTAAAAAAAACTCTTAGATACTATCATAGGCTCCTAAAAGTCTTCTTTTAGTGATAAAATTGTGTGTGTGTGTGTGTGTGTGTGTGTAGGAAAGAAGTTAAAATTATATATAAAGAAAAAGGAAAGAGGTCATATTATTTTTCTCCCTCTCTCCCTCTTACCAATATATATCCCCAAAAAGAGGATAGGGATTTTTTTTTCCCTACAAATCTCTAATTATCAGGAACTCAACAGAATCCTGATTAGATACCAGGATTCAGTGACCCTCATGACTCCCTTGCCATCTTGACTTTTCTATTAAGAACGTTCCAGCCTCCATGTAGCACCAGCCTCTTTCAAGGTATGTAGTCCAGCCTTGACCTCTGCAAGTGCAGACGAAAAGTTTTCATTTTCTCTTGGTGTTAGAATTAGTATAGATTTCTCTCAGTGATTCTGGAAAAGCAGTCTGCGTATTCTGATGTCCATGGTTTAGCAAGAGCTGCAGAAGTCAAGCTCAAATACAGGTAGGACTCGAGGGATTTTCAGGGGTAAGAAGTTTAGAAAGCAAGAGCCATGGGAAACACAAAAACGGATGGGAAAAGATGGTTCCTCTGTCGCCTTCAGTGGAAACTGAGCACTAAGCCTGCCAGGTAGGACCCCCCGCTGAGTCTATCACGACCTAGGTGAGGGCTTCCGGACGTCAATACTTCTATAGGACAGTATGTAAAGCCAATACCTTGGGTATATGGTTTGCTTATCTTCTCCTTTTGATATTGAGCTTGTTCATCATCTTGGCTTTAAATCTTTTCTTTATAAATGAAGACATTTGTATCACAGTGCCTTCCATTGGGTTAAGACAGAAAACCACAGCCCCTTCCTTTAATCAAACATTGCTTTGGCCCTGAAGGCATGAATTTCCTCATGCCTAATAATCACCGGGGTGAAAGAAATACAAAGGCGTCATCACATCCATTGCCTTATGTCCCAGCAGGACTGTGCCAACTCTATCTCAGATGGGTGAGTAGCTTTTTATTTCTAGAAATATTTAGTAAAGAGACTAAAGTTCCCCTTAGTCACTTATTCTAGGATTTTTGGCAGTGTGTCCCAAAAGCTCTTCCTTTTGTCAAACTCCATTCTCCTCTGTTACGAATTATTTATTTATTCTTCTTTTATCTTTTATCTTTTATCTTTCTAACAGAAAGAAAGAATAGGTGGTTGGATGCTTGCTCAATATGGCAAAGAAAGCACATGAGAAATCTCACTGTTCTTTTCCAAACAAAGAAAAGATGAAATGTGAAACTAGAAAAATAAATAAAACGCTAAAACTGCAAAACCATACTCAGAAACAAAGGAAATTGTGTGGAATAAAACACATGAGGAGGTATAACACTAAATGAAGGCCAAGGCCATATGGTCCATCAGAAGTTGGGACTAGATACAGATAGTTTGGGACCAGATAGCTGAGGAGAAACTATAGCCTGCAAGTAGTTTTCCTGTGTGAAGTTGGGGACTAGGGTCACACGCCTCATATGAAAAGAGGGTCTGACATCACTCCTCCATCCAGGTTTTTTCACTAAAATGCACTGATTGCCTAAGGTAGGCAGTCATGGCTGAGATCCAGTCCAAAACCATTATCAGGGACTAGTCCTGCCCAAGCAAACAAAGGTAGAAACAGACCATCCAGGCAAGAGGGAGCACACACTGAGTCACTAATATATGACCTGGTTTAGAGCTAAATGAATTATGAGGCTCAAAACAACCATCCCACAAGGAGGAAAGGGCTCATGAAAGGGAAAACCCCCACAATGATGAGGTTTTAGTCAAAAGCTAGAAAACCAAGGACAATTCAGAACTAAGAAAAACTGTCAAGGAACCCAGTGAATGTAAAAGTTCACATACAAAAAAAGATAGAAGTTTAAAGAATACCAAATGGACTTTAAATAAATTTTTAAATACTTTAAAGAAGTAAAAAGAGAATAAGAGCCCCTCAAATAATAGGAGATTCTAAATTAGCAACATGTAGATATTTTAAAAAATAACTTGAAAACCAGAAGGAAAATATAGTTATTGAAAATAAATATAAATGAGTTAGTTTAGTTTAGGTCAATAAACAGATGACCTAAATAGTATGCATGACAAGAGTTCATGAACTGTGAGACATAATTGAAATAATATTGGCTTGGTGCCTATAGCACAGTGGTTACAGTGCCAGCCACACAGACTGAGGCTGATAGGTTTGAACCCAGCCTGGGTCTGCTAAGCAACAATGACAACTGCAATAAAAAAAAATAGCCAGACGTTGTGGTGGGTGCCTGTAGTCCCAGCTACTTGGGAGGCTGAGGCAAGAGAATTGCTTAAGCCCAAGAACTGGAGGTTGCTGTGAGCTGTGATGCCACAGCACTGAGACTCTGTCTCAAAAAAAAAAAAGAAAGAAAGAAAAAGAATATACCATTATGGGGTGTACATCAGGAAAGAAAAATAAAGGCAACATTAGGATACACAGAAGATAAATGAGCTGCAATAAAATATGCCAAAGACAACTTTGAGAATGAGAAAAATGTTACAAAGGGAAGAGGTAATTTTCACAAAAATAATGACTAAAATTTGAAGAGAAATTTGAGACTGTCAGATGAAAAATCATGCATAGACTAGGCTAATGAAAAATAAATTATATACTATACATAAATTGTATATATGAAAAAAAAAAGAGAAAAGAATCTTAAAAGCTAGAAGGAAAAAATTAAAGAGCCTAAAGAGAACTACAACCATTACCACAAACAAAAACAGTCAACAAACCATTTAGTAATATTTTCCAAGGAGTGAGGGAAAAGGAACGTGGACCTGTAATTTTATACCCAGCCATACTTTCACTCAAGAATGAGGGCAAAATAAAGACATTTTCGTAGATATAAATTAGTGAACTATAGTACTGCTATCCACAGAAAGGATTGTAAAGGTTATAGTTAATAAAAAGAAAAATGAACGAACAAAGAAATGAGCTATAAAGGCAAGAAGGAAAAGGAAAATATTAGTTCGTTTCCAAACTCTATAAAAATGAACTTTTTAAGTTTTAAGGACAATGGTATTTATTTCTTTCCACTTTTTCTCCTCTGGGATTTATGACC
>NW_003852662.1:938215-939695 GCF_000181295.1 Otolemur garnettii | reverse complement strand
TTTTTTGGTTGCAGCCATCATTGTTGTTTGGCGGGCCCGGGCTGGGGATTCGAACCCGTCACCTTAAGTGTATGTGGCTGGCGCCTTAGCCGCTTGAGCCATAGGTGCCGAGCCCTTTAATGCTTTCTTTTGCTATCAAAATACCTGCTAGTTTATACCTTCCCTTTTTCTCCATATTTGTGTCTTGTTAGGCAGCTGGGGTAGGTGACAGTCAGACTCTATGACTGTCTACCTTATTTTTTTTCTTTTGATCTTCTACCTTATGGTCTGTGTCTGGTCATGCTTCAACCTCCTTCCCAGAGAAGAATAATTGCTGCATCGTAGTTTTTATAAGTTCCTATGATATTAGGACAGTTCTGGAAATTTCTGTGGAAGAAAAAGCCTCTATAAGGCTCACAGGATACTTGGCAGGTTTTTAAAAAAAAGATCTACAGAGTAGCTACTCTCAGGAAAGTTACTCCCATTTGCCAGAGCACCTCCTGTACCACACAATCTTAAACTTGCAATCTAGTTCAAGTAGAAGAAGCAAATAGACACAAAAATAGTTAAGTTCTACTTGTTAATAAAAAACAAGTTTTAGGTTGGTCATATGCCAAATCAATCTCTCACATCTTGAGGTATATATTACCAGCACCAATGCTAGGAATAATAAACCTGTGATGACGGTACGAGCCTTTGGTATCTGGAAAAGAATCTACCGTGTTCATTAGAGTGTATTTACTGATGCAGGGAAGGACACATTGGAAAGGTGGTAGCAGAAAAGCTTTAGGGGTTTCTTCTCCACTAAACAACACTCCACTCTTACATCATTTCAGTTAACTGAGTTTTCTTTTCTTTTCTTTTTTTTTAAGACAGTGCCTTCTTACTATGTCACCCTCGGTAGAGTGCTGTGGCATCACAGCTCACAGCGACCTCAAACTCTTGGGCTCAGAAGATTCTCTTGCCTCAGCTTCCCAAGTAGCTGGGACTACAGGTGCCTGCCACAATGCCTGGCCATTTTTTGGTTGTAGTTATCATTGTTGTTTAGTAGACCCAGGCCGGGTTCGAACCCACCAGCCCTGGAGCAGATGACCGGTGCCCTAACCATTAGTACCAGTACCCAGTTCTGGTCCGTTTCATGTTTTTGTCTCTTTTTTCTTTTCTTCTTTTTTTTTTTGAGACAGAGTCACCCTTAGTGACCCTTTGTCACCCTTAGTAGTGTGTTGTAGCATCATAGCTCACAGCAACCTCAAACTCTCAGGTTCAAGCAATTCTTTTGCCTCAGTCTCCCAAGTAGCTGGGACTACAGGTGCCAACCATAACACCCAGCTATTTTGCTTGTTGTCATTGTTGTTTAGCAGGCCCAGGCTGGGTTCGAACCCACCAGCCTTGGAGCATATGACTGGTGCCCTAACCATTAGGCTACCAGCACCCAGTCCTGGTCCGTTTCATGTTTTTGTCTCTTTTTTCTTTTTTTTCTTTTCTTCTTTTTTTTTTTTTT
>NW_003852662.1:928049-938175 GCF_000181295.1 Otolemur garnettii | reverse complement strand
GTAGCGTGTTATAGCATCATAGCTCACGGCAACCTCAAACTCTCAGGTTCAAGCAATTCTTTTGCCTCAGTCTCCCAAGTAGCTAGGACTACAGGTGCCAACCATAACACCCAGCTATTTTTGTTGTTGTCATTGTTGTTTAGCAGGACCAAGCTGGGTTGGAACCCACCAGCCCTGGTGCATGGGGCCGGCACCCTAACCACTGAGCTATGGGCACTGAGCCTTAACTGAGTTTTCATTAAACCTCATTCCTAGCCTTATCCCTATCACTTTTTACCTGATACTTTTTATTTCTTTCTTATTTCTTTAGGAACCTTCAGTTCCAGAAGGTTCCTAAATTTTTTTTTAAACAGTGTCTCAGTTTGTTGCCATTGCATCACAGCTCACAGCAACCTCAAACTCTTGGGCTCAAGTGATCCTCCTGCCTCAGCCTCCCAAGTAGGTGAAACTACAGGTACCTGCCACCACACCTTGCTATTTCTAGAGATGAGGTCTTGCTCTTGCTCAGACTGGTCTTGAACTCCTGAGCTTAGGCAATTCACCCGCCTCAGCGGAATTACAGACATGAGCCACCACACCCACCTGAATTCCTAAATATTTAAAAAGAACCATCTATACCCTAGCTAGGGTGGTTGTTCTTCATATTTTAGGGCTCATGTATTCCCATTTACGAATATCATTAAAGCTAAATATCCTCTCTAAAGGAATTTACACATATGCACAATTACATCAAAAACTGCAAACAATTTTAAAGGGCTATCTGACCCCCTAAAAGCCCACCAGGAACCCAGCTCAAGAATTTCCATCTTAAAGGGAAACAGAATAAACTTACAGGATGACAAGGATTCCACTTTGCAGACCCCAAGACTGTCAAGTAGTTTTTCCTAGGACCGCTACCTGGCCCACAGGCTTTCTCTGAATCAGTCCACACTTACATACTTTTGGTGCGGGAACCTGACCCCATTCAGATGTGAACGAAGTGTCATTGAGGGCACCCCTGCCTCAGACAAATGCTCCAGCTGCAAATCACGAAAGTAGACGTCCTAACAGCCTTGTGAAAAAGTCTCTGCCTGGCTACCCCTTAGAGTTGCTCTTAACAATGTGTACATAATAATTGTGCAGTCTAGAGGAGGTGACTATTCAGCAGGCAGGCAGCTTTATACTGTCATAAACCTCACTGGTTCAGCTCCTTTGATTTATGAACAGCCCCTCATAATTTAGACGCTATGCTTGGATGCAATTCCAGCACTAATTGCATAAGACACGTGCCGCCATGCTACAACTCCCCTGGTGCCTGCTGCTCATGGCAGGAAGAGGCTATTTATGGCAGAAAATCTCTGGGCCACAAGTCCCATCCCCCAATTGACACCCACCTTCAAATGATTAAAAGCCCAATGAAAATCTGTTACTGGGTACCCAATAAACTTATTAGGGCCGAGAATGTGCCCTTCTTGGACTATAAGAAGGATTTAGGGGCCAGTTTGAGCTGACTATAAGTGTCCTATTGTTGTCTCAGTCTGGACATGTTTCCCTTCTGAGGAATTAAGGAGATGGGTTGGGTTGGGTATAGAGGGAGCAAGGAGAACCAGAGCTGGGAACAAAAGAGGCAAACTGGTTTACCTGGACAGCGAGGACAGCACAGATGAGGAATATGCACGGGAGAGAGACAATGAAGGTTTGGACATCTGACTCGGCTGCAAAGCACATTCCCGTTCTAAAAGACAAAAAGGCAACAACAAAAAAGGCTTTTAAAGGCTGCTAGATCATGCCAGTTTAGGAAAAACAGTCAGGCAGCGACTCACCCAGACAGTGAATAATGCATTCTCAGGGAGTTGAATTCAATCAACAATTTCTTTCTTTTTGTCATCACTAGCACCTCTGCTAGGTCGGTTGATAGCTTACTGGAATATTTTTCTAAGGCTGGGATCACTACTGCTCCAGTTTTTAAAGCTTCCCGTTAACTGTGGGAGGTTTCCTCTGGCCTGGTTCTGTGGTGTTTCAACCATTCCCCAGCTCTAACTGCGTATCTTTTCCAAGAACCTACTCCGATTTCATAATCACCTGCCCCAATGCCATGAAGGGAAGAGATTATGCCCAATGGGTCCCCTGAGCTGCTGCCCAGCCCTGGGCAAAGAATCATCTCTAGCACGTGGATTCTGAATTCCATATAACTCTGCCTTGGCACAGACTAAGTGACTCTTTTCCTCCTTTCCTTTTTCAGCCAAAATTCTTCTGAGACCAGGCTAGAGTTTGGAAGTGAGCTGATTAGGTAGTATGCCTGGGTGGGGTGACTGGGTCCCTGCCTCATTTACAAGATCCCTAGCTCTGACAGCTCACAACCATTGCTAGAACAAAGGAAGACTCTGGAAATCGATTTTACATTCATACTATTCATCCATAATTCATTTGAAGCAAAAACTGCCTGTATCTCTTAGGCTGCTATAGGGGAAGAGGGTAGTGAAGAGGATGAAGAAAAAGACGTCTACTGCTTGAGCTGCTGGCACTGGGGTCATATTAACATTTCCACTGCCCTGCAGACATCAAAAAGTCTCTTCTCACACATATACACAATGGTTAGCTGTCAGTCTCCAACATGTCAGGTTAAGAATCTGACAAAATCAGGCCATAGCAGGCAGTTGATCAGTCCCAAATTCTCTTATTTAATACATGTTCTAGTCATTTAAAAGAAGCAGACTTATTTGATCCAAATCAGAATCCCCTTATCACAACCTTTTTTTTTTTCTCATGTACTTTCTACAGTAACTTTTTGGAGTATTGTACTTGGAAATACCATTGAAACCCCTTACGTATCACACTCCTCAGAGCCAGATGGTAATGCCTGGAGGTGAGATCACTGAAGCACATTAGAAACCACCTAGCTGTGGTTTAAACTGAATCCTTCTTAATGCTATATACTAAATTGTGGTCTAGAGTTAATAGATCAAAAATAATAATGATAATGATAACTGCAATGATCAAGACAATGGTGATGATAACAGCAGTTAACATTTCTTGAATGTTTACGTGAATACTGTTTTAAGTGATTTAAATCAATTTATAAGTTTAATCATTACTACAACCCAATGAAATAGGTAATATAATATTATCCCACTTTATCTTTTTTTTTTTTGAGACAGAGCCTCAAGCTGTCCCCCTGGGTAGAGTGCTGTGGCATCACAGCTCACAGCAACCTCCAGCTCCTGGGCTCAAGCGAGTCTCCTGCCTCTGCCTCCCAAGTAGCTGGGACCACAGGTGCCCGCCACAACACTTGGCTAATTTTTGGTTGCAGCCGTCATTGTTGTTTGGCAGGCCCAGGCTGGATTCGAACCCACCACCTTGGGTGTATGTGGCTGGCACCTTAGCCGCTTGAGCCACAGGCGCCAAGCCTTATCTTATTTTTTAACAGTGGGATTATTGGATCATACAGAGTCTCATTATGTCGCCCTCAGTAGAGTGCTGTAGCGTCACAGCTCACAACAACCTCAAGCTCTTGGGCCTAAGTGATTCTTTTGCCTCTCAGCCTCTCAAGTAGCTGGGAGGACAGGTGCCTGCCACAATGCCCAGCTATTTTTTTGTTGTAGTTGTCATTGTTGTTTAGCAGGCCTGGGCCAAGTTTGAACCCATCAGCCCCAGTCTATGTGGCCAGTGCCCTAACCTCTGAGTTACTAGTGCCGAACCTGTTTCAGGCTTATTTGACAGCACAAAGAATTAGGTTGCAATGTTTGCATTTGTTAGATAGAGTCCCTCTGATAATTGTGACCTGCTCCCAAGAGGTGTGCCATACACCCATTTTAAAGGAGAAGAAACTCAATGATCTCAGAGAGGTTAACTTGTCCAATGTACATTCTCATAGGTGGCAGATCCGGTGCTGGAAATTTGGTCTGTCC
Source organism: Otolemur garnettii (assembly GCF_000181295.1). Lineage (NCBI taxonomy): Eukaryota > Metazoa > Chordata > Mammalia > Primates > Galagidae > Otolemur > Otolemur garnettii. The sequence goes on along the minus strand of NW_003852662.1, from coordinate 934,288 downwards.
TTAGCCTCTCAGTGCTGATCCTGAAGGTTAGTTAGATTTCTCCATGTTCAAAATTCTAAAAGTCCAAAATTCTGTTCAAATGGTAAACAAGCCTGAAAGTGACTGCTCCTATTCTAGCTAGGCGTGGGGGAGGAGTTTCAGTTCTTACATCAGGTCTTGAAAATTCTTTGGATATGTTCAGCATTCTCAATTCTCAAGCCATCATATGAAGCCTTCCTTCCCAAATGGCCTAGTGCAATGTTTCTCTACCAGGGGTGATTCTGCTCCCCAGACCACTTGGCCATGTCTGGAGACATTTTTGATTGTCACAACTAGAGTTGCTGTCCAGCGGGTAGAGGCCAAAGATAATACTAAATACTCTACAAGGCACAGGCCAGCCCCCACCACAAGAAATTATCTGCCCTACAAATGTCAATAGTGCAGAGGTTGAGAAATCCTGGCCTAATACATGATGATAGAGGCTTGTTCAGAAAGATGGACCACATACCCAGATGAGGTCCTAGGTCAATGCCATGAAAAGAAGATGGAACTACCCACTTAAGCTATTGCAAAGATAATGTTTAACTTGCCCAAAAGCTTCTTTGAGTGACTGGACAGGAGCCAAGGCCAAGCCAGAAGAACTTTAATCCTCACCAGGTACAGGCCAAGGTTTCATAAACTCAGTCTTAATTACAGTTACTGGCTGAGATAGCATAAAATCTACTCTACCAATGAACCAGTTTATAATCTGTCCTAACCTCCTCTCTAAACATCAGCCTTGAAAATAGTTTTCAAGAATTATTTTGTCTTAAAATTCAAGTATTCTATTTGGCTTCTGCCCTCATTCCCACTAGAAAGCTCTTCTGCTATCTCACAGATACTTATGATCTATTAGCCTAAAGATATCCTCAGGTATCTGTCCGTAGCAAATACTCGGACAGTCCATAAAATTCAAGCCAAAAAGCAACAGAGGAGAACAGATAGGAGACATTTATTTTTCCATACAGTCTGCTTCTTAGTTTCTTTTCGGCTTTTATCACCCATGCTCCCTGGCCATCTGGATACTAAAAGCCCCTCTGCGTGCTCAGCAACAAACTGGGAAATCACACACCATGAGAAACTGTACCTCTGAGCAGATGCAGTTCACACAGTAAACCAACCCATAAGGTTCCAGGTAAGGATGCCATCTCTCGCCCACTCTGTACTTCTTGTCTTGAAACAAACAATACGTCTCTGAGTCTGTAGGGAACAAAATGGAAAAAAAAAAAAGTCTGTTTTAAAACACCTATCAAGTAACAAAATTCAAAGGTAATCACAAGTTTCATCCCTTTTAGTACTTATCAATGGAAAAGGCAGAGTGAGTATTTATCAAGCTCCCACTATGCATGCAATGTTTAACATACTTTGCTCACAGAATCCTCACAATGACCCATAAAGTAGATGTAACTATTAGTCTCAATTTATAGATGAGGAAAATGAAGGGTCACATAACCAGCTGATTGGGACTCAAACCCAGGTTTGAGTGGCTGGGTTTGTGGCTGACAGCTAAGCACAAACTCTTAAGTATTATTACTCTGTTACAACTATAAGATAAAGGAGTATAACATGTATGCTTTTTCCTCCCCAAAAGGATGTGTTCCCTTTCTTTGGAAATGCAAACTAATGTCTGAGCGTTTGATGGTGATTGAGAAGCAATAGACTGCACACATTGTATTAGGTCTCTACAAATGGCTTTGCCTACACATGCTAAAAATCATTCAATCATTAAACAAATATTTGAGCATTGATTATCAGGTACTACACTAAATGTTGGAGATAAAATGATGTGAAAAAATTTTTACACCAAGTCTCTGTTCCACTCAACTTATAGACCTCCTACTGCACAAGCACCTCCTAATTAACTTAAACCATTCAACTCCCCCTTTAATGGAACAGAAATTTTGGTAGCCATAACTTATCTTATACTATAGTTCATTTGAGCGCACACCATGTTGCCTGTCTTAATGTATAGAGCTCATTTCTCCAGCAGGGTCTTCAAAAGCAGGCAACATCTATTCCTTACTCTCTTATCCATCATCCTAGTACAACGTGGCCAAAAAAAAGCAATTGACAAATGACTGGTAAATTGAATTTCCAAACCAAGCAGTTTATCTTCTAATCGCAATATATCCTATCTGCTGAGTGCCATCATATAAGGTCAAAATAAATCAATACTCTTCTTGTAGCAAATACATTAATTTTCCTCCCTTCAGTAGTATACATTTCCCTGATAATCAAAACTGAAAGAATAAAGACCAGAAGATGATCCTTCCAACATACAATAAACAAAGTATTAGCACTGGAAACGTTTTAATCATTCAAATCAAGAAGTAAAGGACCAACCAATCCAATAGAAAAAATAATCTAAGACCAGGAAGAGACAATTCAGAGAAGAAATGAGAACAGAGAATAAACATGAAAAGACATTTAACCTCACTAGTAACCAGAGCCTAAAATGAAAACTACATTCAGATAGAGGCCTCATGTCACTTATTTCTTTAAAGACGCTCTCTGAATCTTTCCAACTACCCAGCAGGTGAATTCCAATTTACATTTCAAATCTTTATTTCCAACTTCTGCAGAGCAGGCGAGTGGGTGACAAAGATCTGGGCTTCAGTTTTAACTAGCTCTAGCTGTGACACTGAGCAAGTCAAACTCTGTCAACCTCAGTTTTCCACATCTGTAAAATATGGATTATGTTTCTCAAGCGGATATTAGAATATTAAATGAGGCACTTTGTAAATTGTAAAGTGCTCTAAAACACCTAGTATTATTTTGTATTTGTTGATTATTTTATTAGGAAGGTAATGTGTACTCAGTGTAGAAAACTGAAAAACATACACAAACACACAAAAGAAACAGTAATAAAAACATAACTATTCTTCCATAGCTATAGGGAAGAAAAAAACATCATATATAATCCTAGCATAAGATTACCACTTTTAACGAGTTTATAACATATAAGTAGTCTGTGAGTTGAAGAAGAAATCGAAAGGGAAATTATTGTTAGCAAGTTTTTTATACCAAATGAAAATGAAAATGCAGCACATCATTGTAGGATTCAGCTAAAGAAGCACTTAGGAGGAAAATTACTAGGAGTCGAAAAATTTCTCACAAAGGAAATTCCAGGGCCACATGGCTTCACTGATATATTCTATCAAACATGCTACCAAATCTTTCCAAGAAAACTGAAGAGGCAGGAATGCTTCTCAACTGATTCTTTGATGTAAGTATTATACTGAGATCAAAACCAGATACAGATGTTATAAGAAAAAAAACGACATGGGCACAATGTAGGGGTGTATGGCACACCTTATGGGTGCAGGACACAACTACAAGAGGGACTCTACCTAAAAAATGCAAATATTGTGAATTGGTTGTTTGTACCCTCACATTAACCTGAAATTTAAAAAAAATCAAAAAAGAGAAAAAAGAAACTATAGCCCAATATCTCTAACTAACATAGATGCAAAAATTCTGAACACAATTTTAGCAAATTAAATCCAACAATGGATAGAAAGGATAATACTTTTACGAGCAAGTGGGAATGATCCTGAAAATTCAAAGCTATTTCACATTCACAGTTTAATCAATATGATTCACCATGTCACAAAACTGGAGAAGAAAAACCAAGTAATCATTGCAACACATGCAGAAAAATAATGTGAAAACATCCTGCATCTATTCATGACAAAAACTCTGAGCAAATGGGAAGAGGACTCCCCCAACCTGATAAAAGGCATCTACAAAAAGCCTGCATCACTTAATGGCAAAAAACTGAATGTTTTCTCCCTAAGATCAGGAGCTATGCAAGGATGTCTGCTTCACCACTCTTGGAGATCTTAGCCAGTGAAATAAGGTAAGAAAAATAAATAAAAGCCCTATATATTGGCTTTTAACTTTTTATTTATTTATTTGGATAATCATACATAAATATGTATTTATTTTTACTTTCTACATAGAAAATCTCAAAGCATCTGCTAAAGTTACTATAAATAGTAAGAGAATTCAGCAAGATTCCAGGATATAAGCCAACAACACACAAAAACTAATCACAGTTATGTATTCTGTAATACAATGAACAACTGGAAATTGAAAGTTGAAAGCATACCATTTGTAATAGCTATACCCTAAACATGAAAATACCAAGGTATAAATCAAAGTATGTGCAAGATCTGAGCCCAGAAAACTATAAAAACACTGATTAATGAAATCAATGTAAGCCATAAAAACTAGAGTTAAACCTTGTTTATGAATTGGAAGACACAATACTGTTAAGATACCAACTCTTGGCTCGGCGCCTGTGGCTCTAGTGGCTAAGGCGCCAGCCACATACACCTAAGGTGGTGGGTTCGAATCCAGCCCAGGCCCGCCAAACAACAATGATGGCTGCAACCAAAAAACAGCCAGGCGTTGTGGTAGGCGCCTGTGGTCCCAGCTACTTGGGAGGCTGAAGCAGGAGACTCGCTTGAGCCCAGGAGTTAAAGGTTGCTGTGAGCTGTGATGCCATAGCACTCTACCCAGGGGGACAGCTTGAGGCTCTGTCTCAAAAAAAAAAAAGATACCAACTCTTCCCAAAGTGATTTATAGATTCTGTGCAATCCAAATACATCTGCCAGTAGGATACTTTATAAAAACTGGTAATGCAATTAAAAATATATATATGGAAAGGCAAAGGAACTAGAAGAGACAAGACAATTTTGAAAAAGATGATGAAGGCTTAATATAAAACTATAATTTTTAAAGACAATGTGGTATTGCCGAAGATTAGACAAAAAGATCAATAGAATAAAAAAAATAGAACCACACTTGTAATCAATTGATTTTCAACACAGATGCAAAGGTAGTTCAATAAAGAAAGGATAGTATTTTCAACAAATGCTGCAAAAATAATTGAACAATCATATGTAAAATGTGAAATAAATGAATATTAACTCACATCTTATCTTATATGCAAAAATGAACTCAAGATGGATCATATACTCTAATATAAACCCTAGTAGGTAAGCCGTTGTTAGATAGGACTCCAATGCTACAATCCATAAAAGAAATATGGACTTTTTTCGTAAAATAGGACTTTATTGAAATTAAAAACTTCTCATTGATTGACAATGTCAAGAGAATGAAAAAAACACAGATTGAGAGACAATAATGTGAATTACATTTTTGCTATGAGATTTTTATCTAAAATATGTGAAGAAATCAAAACAAAAGAATAAGAAAGTAAACAACCCAATTTAAAAAATGGGAATACAGGCTCAATGCCTACAGCTCAATGGTTAGGGCACTGGCCACATACACCAGGGCTGGCGGGTTTGAGCCCAGCCTGGGCCTGCTAAACAATGACAACTGCAACATAGTCAGGTGCTGGCTGTGGCAGGCGCCTGTAGTCCCAGCTACTTGGGAGGCTGAGTCAAGAGAATTGTTTAAGCCCAGGAGTTTGAGGTTGCTGTGAGCTGTGACGCCATGGCACTTGACCCAGGGCAACATAGTGAGACTTTGTCTCAAAAAAAAAAAATGGGAATACAGTTTGAATACACACTTCAAAGTGCGTATTCAAACACACTTGAATACACACTTCAAGATAGAGAAGTGATGTACTTGAATACACACTACTCTATATCAAAGAAGATATAGAGATGTCAAAATAACAATGTGATACCATCATACACGTATTAGAATGGCCCAAATCCAAAATCACTCACAACACCAAATGCTGGTAAGGATGAGAACACCAACAGGAATTCTCATTCATTTCTGGGATAATGCAAAACAATAAAGTCCCTTTGGAAGGTAGTCTGGCAGTTTCTTACAAAACTAAACATAGCTTTACATAAGACATAGGGATAATACTCAAAGGTATTATCCAAATGAGTTGAAAGCTTATGTCCGCATCAAAACCTATGCACAAATATATAGAAGCCTTATTCACAGTTGCTGTAAACAGGAAGCTACGAAGATATTCTTCAATTGGGGAATGGATAAACAAGGTTTTATACAACCAGACATCAATGATAAAAAGAAATGAACTGCTAAGTCATGAAAATTCTTGGAGGAACCTTTTTCTTTTCTTTCTTTCTTTTTTTTTTTTTTTTGAGACAGTCTGACTGTGTCACCCCTGCTAGAGTGCCATGGCATCATAGCTCATAGCAACCTCAGACTCTTGGACTCAAGTGATTCTCTTGCCTCAGCCTCCTGAGTACCTGGGACTACAGGAGCCC
>NW_003852662.1:920196-925874 GCF_000181295.1 Otolemur garnettii | reverse complement strand
CCACCTTAGGTGTATGTGGCTGGCGCCTTAGCCGCTTGAGCCACAGGCGCCAAGCCTATAGTTTTGCATTTTACAGTCAGGTCTTTGATCCATTTTGGGTTTTTTTCATTTTTACATTTTAATTTCTAATTGTTATGGGTATATAATACTTGCATATCTTTATAGGGTGTATGTGATGTTTTGAGACAGGCATATAACGTGAATTAATTAATTCAGGGTTATTGGGGTATCTTTCATCTCAGGCATTTATCATTTGTGATAGGAACATTCCAAGTCCACTATTTTAATTACTTTAAAGTATACCCTAACTTATTGTGGATTATAGTCACTTTGTTGTGCTATCTAATATCATTCATCTAGCTAACTATACTTTTTCACTCATTAACCATCCCCACCACTACCCTTTTCAGTCTTTTGAATCTATTTTTGAATTATTTTTTTGTGAAAAGTTTAAGGGAGCATCTAGACAATTTTTGCATGTGGATGTTCAGTTGTTCAGCATCATTGTGGAGAAGACGGTCTTTGTCCCAATTAATTGTCTTTGCTCCTTTTGTCAAAGATGAATTGACTATATTTAGGTTGGTCTATTTCTGGGGGCTTTATTATTGATCCATTTGTCTAATCTGTCACCAAGCCACACTGTCTTAATTACTTTAGCTTTACATCAAGGCTTCAAGTTGAGTAACAACAGTACTCCAACTTCCTTGATCTTCTTCAATATTGTGGTGGCTGTTCTGGTTTTCCATTTACATAAACTTTATAATCAGTTTGCTGATTTCAACAAAGTAACTTGCTGGAATTGTGACTATTACTGCACTGAATCCAGTTGTGAAGAATTGACAATCTGGACAATATCAAATCTTCTTGTCCCCAAGCATGAAGTATCTTTCTATTTATTTTATTTCTTTCATAAGAGTTTTGTAGTTTTCCTCATATGGATCTTGTACACATTTTGTTAGATTTATATCTAAGTGTTTCATTTATTGGTACTAAAGTAAATTATATTGTGTCAATTTAAAATCTAATTATTCAAAAACAATACAAAAATAAAAATCTAATTATTCATTGATGGCATATAGGAAAGCAATTGACTTTTGCATCCTTCAATCTTGTTATAATTGTTTATTAATATCAGAAGTTTTTTGTCATCATTGTTGATTGAGATTTCCTACATGGGAAATCACAGGCGGTGCCTGTGGCTCAAAAGGGTAGGGCGCCAGCCCCATATGCCGGAGGTGGTGGGTTCAAACCCAGCCCTGGCCAAAAAAAAAAAAAAAAAAAAAAAAAGAACCCTACATGGCAATCATGTCACCTGCAAACAAAAGCAGTTTTATATTTTCCTTCCTAATCTATAGACCTGTTATTTCTATTTCCCATCTTACTGCATTGGTTAAAATTTCTAGGGTTAAATAGGATTGGTGAGAATAACAGCACTTTGTTCCTGACTTAGTGGGAAAGTATCCAATTCCTCACTATTAAGTAAGAAATTAGCTTGTAGGGTTTTTTGGCAAATGTCCTTTATCAAATTGAGAAATTTCCCCTCTATTCTCATTTTCTGGGTAGTGCTGGCTTTTATCAAATGCCTGCATCTATTGATATGATCATGTAATTCTTCTTTCTTTAGGCTACTGATGTGATGGATTACCTTAATTCAAACAGATATGCATACCTGAGATAAATTCCACATGGTTGTGGTGCATAATTCTTTCCATATATTGTTTCATTCAATTTATTATTATTATCTTGAAGACTTCTGCATCTATGTTCATGAGACACAACAGTCTCTAGTTTTCTTGTAATGTCTTTGTTAGGTTTTGGTATTAGGGTAATACCGGCTTCATAGAATAAGGTAGGCTGTGTTCTTTATGTTTTTATTTCCTGGAACAGATTGTAGAGAATTGGCATAATTTCTTCATTAAACGTTTGCTAGAATCCACCAGTGAACCTTCTGGGGCTGGTGCTTCGTATTTGGGAAAGTATTATTTATGGACACAATTTCTTTAATACATATAGGCCTCTTCGGATTATCTATTTTTGTGAGTTTTGTTCAGTTGTGTTTTTCAAGGAGTTGGGTCATTTTATCTAAGTTATCAAAATTGTGGATGTAGATTTGTTCACAACATTATTATTCCTTTAAAGTCAATGCGATCAGTAGTGATAGCCTTTCTTTCTGTTTTTATTTGCATCCTTTTTCTTTTTTCTTAGTTTACCCAATAAGAAGTTTATCAAGTTATTGAACTTTTCACTTTACTGGCTTCATTGATTTTTTTTTCTATTGTTTTCCTGATTTCACTTTCACTGATTTCTGCTCTCATTTAAAAAGATTTACTTTCTATTGCTTATTTTGCATTTGATTTGCTCTTCTAGATTATTGATTTGAAATGTTTCTTTTAAAAATATATGAATTCCAATGCCATAAACTTCCCTCTGAGCAACACTTTTGCTGCATCCCACCAAGTTTGGTAAGTGGTATTTTCATCTTCATTTAGTACAAAATATTTTAAAATTTCTCTTGAGATTGCTTCTTTGACCCATGTGATACTTACAAATATTTTGGAATTGCACATCTATCTTTCTGTTATTGATGTCTAGTTTAAGTCTAGTATGGCGTGAGAGCATACTTTGTATGATTTCCGATCTTTTACATTTGTTATGGTATGTTTTATGACCCAGAATATACCTAGTCTATTTTGGTGACTGTTCCTTGAGAGCTTTAGAAGAATGTTTACTCTGTTACAGAGGACTAGAGTATTCTACAAACATCAATTATATCCAGTTGACTGATAATTAAACTAAACTATGTCCTTATTGACTTTCTGCCTCCTGGATCTATTAATTACTAATACAGGGGTGTAAAAGTCTCCAACTATAATAGTTTGTTTATTTCTCCTTGAATTCCTTTTTTTCTCTTTTCTATTTTGGGGGGGGGGAGGAACTGAGTCTCATTCTGTTGCCCAGGCTAAAAATGCCATGGCGTCAGCCTAGCTCACAGCAACCTCAAACTCTTAGATTCAAGTGACCCTTCTGCCACAGCCTCCTGAGTAGCTGGGACTACAGGAGCCCACCACAATGCCAGGCTAATTTTTTTTTTTATATTTTTAGTTGAGACAGGGTCTTTCTCTTGCTCAGTCTGCTCTTGAACTTATGAACTAAAGCAATCTACCTGCCTCAGCCTCCCAGAGTGCTACGATTACAGGCGTGATCCACCAAGCCCAGCCTCTCCTTGTATTTCTATCAGTTTTGGCCTCATGTATTTTGATGCTTTGCTAGGCACATACACATTAAAGGGTGTTATGTCTTTTTAGAAAATTGATTCCTTTATTACTATGTAATTCCCCCTTTATCCCTGATAAATTTCCTTGCCCTGAATCCTTCTTTGTCCAGAATTAATTTAGCAACTCCAGCTTTCTCTAGGATAGTGCTAGGACAATATATCTTCTTACTGCCTTTTATTTTTAATCTGTGTCTTTATATTTAAACTGGGTACCACTTATCTTAATGTTCTCTAAGTCCATCCATACTGTAGCAAATGGTAGGAACTCCTCTTTTTTTTTTAAGGCTGATAAATATTTCATTGTATATCTTATCCTAAGTAAAATAATCCAAACACAGCAAGAAAAATATTACATGATCCCACTTATATGTGACATAAAAAAAAAAAAAACAGGTCAAATACACAGAGATAGGCAAGCATTCTTCCTTCTTTCTTTGGGATTCCATGCCATTCTCTCCTTTTCTCTCTTTCTCTTCCATCTTCCCCTCTCTCAATCCCTGCTCTCTGCTTTCTTCTCTCTCTCCTCCTCCTTTCTTCCCCTCATTCACTTCCCTCTCTCACTCTGCCACCCAGGCTACAATAGCATGGTATCAACCTAGCTCACAGCAAACTTCATTTAAACTCCTAGATTCAAGTGACCCTCCGGCCTCAGCCTTGAGCAACTCGGACTACAGGCCCCTGCTGCAATGTCCAGCTCATTTTTCTACTTTTAGCAGAGATGGGGTGTCATTCTTGCACAGGCTTCACCCTCAGCCTTCCAGAGTGCTAGGATTGCAGGCATGAGCCACCACGCCCAGCCTCTTTCACTTAGTAATATGCATTTCACTTTTCCTCCATGTCTTCTCATGGCTTGATAGCTTACTTCTTTTTTGTACTGAAGAAGATTCTGCTTCCTGGATTACCCAAAGTTTATCTATCTATTCACCTATTCACAGACATCTTAGTTGCTTCTCAATTTTGGAAGTTACGAATAAAGCTGCTATAACTATAAACATCCATGTGCAGTTTTTAGTGTGAACGTAAGTTTTCAACTTTTTAGGGTAAATACCAAGGGGTGCAATTGCTGGCTCCTATGATTAAAGTATGTCTAGTTCTGCAACAAATAACCAGTCATCCAAAGGGCTATACCACTATGCATTCCTGTCAGCAATGAGCAGTGAGTTCCTGTTGCTCCACAATCTTACCAGCATTTGGTGTTGTTAGTGTTACAGATTTGGGCAACTCTAATAGGTATGTAGTAGTATCTCGTTGTTTTACTTTTAATGTCCCCAGTGATGATGCATGGCATCTTTTCATATGTTTATTTACCTTTGGTGAGGTGTCTGTTAATGCCTTTGGCCCATTTTTAATTGGGTTGTTTTGTTCTTATTGTTGAATTTGAAGAGTTCTTTGTATAATCTGGTTAACAGTCCTTTATCAGATATGTACTTTGCTAATATTTTTTCTAGTCCGTTGCTTTCATTTTTTTTGACAGTGCCTTTTGCACAGCAGAAATGTTTAATTTTAATGCAGTCCAGTTTATCGATTATTTGTTTCATGGATAACATCTTTGGTGTTGTATCTAAATAGTCATTGCCAATACTGAATGCTGGCAAGGATGTGGAGAAAGAGGAACCCTTGTACACTGTTGGTAGGAATGTAAATTAGTGCAACTACTATGAAGAACTATATGAAGGTTCCTCAAAAAACTAAAAATAGAACTACCATATGACCCAGCAATCCCACTGCTAAGTATATCCAAAGGAGGGGTATCCAGTATATCAAAAAGATATCTGCACTCTCATGTATATTGTAGCACTATTCACAATAGCCAAGACTTGAAATCAACCTAAGTGTCCATCAATAAAGGAATAGATACAGAAATTGTGGTACATATACACAATGGAGTATTATATATCCACAAAAAGAAATGAAATTGTGCCATTTGCAACAAAATGTAGAACATTATGTTAAGTGACATAAACCAAGCACAGAAAGACAAATCTCACATGCAGGAGGTAAATATTAAGACATTACTCATATGCAGGAGGTAAATATTAAAAATAATTGATCTCATGGAGGCAGAAAATGATGGTTACCAGAGGCTGAGAAGGGTAGTGGGGAGGGGGGATAAAGTGGGGATAGTTAATGAGTTAAAATATATAGTTAACTAGACAGAATGAAAGATATTTGACAGCACAACATAGTGACTATAATCAACAATAAGTTAGGGCATACTTTAAAATAACTAAAAGAGGCTCGGCACCTGTGGCTCAAGCGGCTAAGGCGCCAGCCACATACACCTAAGGGGGCAGGTTCGATTCCCCAGCCCAGGCCCACCAAACAACAATGACAGCTGCAACCAAAAAATAGCCGGGTGTTGTGGCGGGCACCTGTAGTCCCAGCTACTTGGGAGGCTGAGGCA
>NW_003852662.1:897185-919684 GCF_000181295.1 Otolemur garnettii | reverse complement strand
AAAAAAAAAAAAAGATTAATCTTGATTAATCTACATTACACACCTGTACCAAAACATCACATGAAAAGAAAAATAAAAAATTAAGAATCATTGCCAAACCCAAAGTCACCTAGATTGTCTCATATATTATCTTCTAAAAGTTTCAGTTTTTCACTTAACATTTAGGTGTGTGATCCATTTTGGATAGCTTTTAGTAAAGGGTGTAATGTCTATTCCTAGATTCATTCATTCATTTTGGATGTGGATATCCACTGGTTCTGGCACCATTTGTTGAAAAGACTATCTCTTCTCCATCAGACTGCTTTGCTCCTTTGTCAAAGACCAGTTGATGATGTCTGTGTGGGTCTATTTCTGGGATCTCTATTACGTACTATTGACCTGTTTATCTATTATTCTGCCAATATTACACAGTCTTAATTACTGTAGCTTAATTGTAAGTTTTGAAGTTAGGTAGTATCAGTCCTCTGACTTTGATCTTCTTTATTATCATGTGTCTATTCTTTGTCTTTTGTCTTTCCATGTAAATGTTAGAGTCAGTTTGTTGATATCTACACAATAAGTTACTATTTTATTTCTGGTATTGTATTGAAGTAATCAAGTTGGGAAAAACCAACTTCTTGACAATATTGAATCTTCCTATCCATGAATATGGAATATGTATATCTCTCCATTTTATTTTCATCAGAGGTCTCTTGTGTTCATCATACGGATCTTGTACATATTTTGCTAATTTTGTACTTAAGTATTTTATTATTGGCAATACTAATGTAAATGGTATTATATTATTTATTTTAAATTCCACTTGTTTATTACTGGCATATAGGAAATCATTAGTCTTTTGTACACTAACCTTGTTTCATTCAACCTTGCTTCTTGCCATTGTTGTGATTCTTTGGGGTTTTTCTACACAGACAATCTTGTCTAAGAACAAAGGTAGTTTTATTTCTTCCTTCTCAATCTATATACTTTTTTTTTCCATTTCCCATCTTACCTCATCTATTGCTAATTTTCAATTCATTTAGCTTTTTTCTTATGACAATGGGAGCATCACCCTCCAAGATTTTTATGTACCAATTTAGAAACTGAAAGCTCTTTCTGATATTTTTTCCTTGCATTATGTGTATAAAGGTCTTATGACAAAGTTAACAACATATAGTATATACGTTTTATAAACTACATTATAAAATTAAAATATTAGAACATTGCTATATCATTAAATACTTTTTCCATGCCTCATGTCTAGTGACATGATTCCATACCTATATATAGTTGAACCATAATTTATTAACCATAAACTATTTGGGGATAGTAGGTTATTTTCATTTCTTTCCATTTAAAAGAAATTCCATGACAAACAACCTTGTATATAAACCTCTGGGTGCAACACTAGTTATGTTCTCAATACAAATTCTTGTAAGCAGAATTCTCAGATCAAATGTTTCAAATGCTTGATCTATGCTGGCAAACTGCCTTCAAGAAAGGCTGAAGCCATAACAGTAGCTCATAATGCCTAGAAAGGGATATTTTTAATTATTTAAAACTTTGCCAGTTTGGTGGGGGAAATGGAACCATTAATTACTTCTTTTATACCTAGAAGGTTGAACATATCTTCATTTTTAGTGATCATTTTATTTCCCTTTTTATAATACTGTCATTATTGCTAACACTGTTAAATTAATCTACATTTCTAGACTAAGAGTAGGTGCTCAAAACCATTTATCAATTGAAAGAACATAAAAAACACTTTTTAGGCAGACTTCATGTTTTTCAGCCAAGTTTTAGTAATACAATTTTCTTGTTATAGACACAAATTAAACTTCTGCTCCACAATATTCAATGATAGGGTTAACAATCTTTCAAATATTTTAACAATCCTATCATCTTTAACTGGTAAGAGATATCCATGAATTTCTCAAGACTAACATCTAAATGAGGTGTCTTTCTCTATTTTCTCTACCTTTCCCTACCTTATGTTGGTAAGAGAGTGACCAATTGTGTATAATCAATTGATAGTTTCATTGACAAACACTTAAGTGATTTGCATTTCACACATACAACTATTTCAAGATTTCAGAAAGAATGTGAGTATCTACTTGGAAGAAAATCCATGAAGATAGCTCTTTTACATTGCATTATTAAACTGGAAGAACTAGTCATATGGGACTGGAGCCATTAATTACAGAATAGAAGTAAGCTAGACGTTATTTTGTAGATTTAAATTCACATTGCAAAGTAAGATACAACCCGTGTATTATGCACTGTGTTCTGGGTTATTTCTCTTGCTTGGATTAGCTCAACAGAAGTTGACATCACATTTACCTATTTAAAATATGAAATCGACATTGTACCCCACATATGCATGAATGTATTCATGATCTATGTGTATTTAACTTAATAAAAAATGTATTACAAAATAAAAAAAAATATGAAATCTAATGAGCTTTTGCCATCAGCTATGTATGTGTTCTTTATGGTTGAATGACTTAACCCCTTCTTACTTGATGAAGAAGAAACGGGACAATAAAAAAACAGACCTCTTAAAGATTAAAACAGTGCTAAAATAAAACAAGCTATAATAATGTGGGTTTTAAGTGCATTTACACATTTTTAAAACTCTCATCCAAGGCTTGGTGCCTGTAGTTCAGTGGTTAGGGCACTGGTCACATGCACCGTGGCTGGTAGGTGCAAACCCAGCCCAGGCCTGCTAAACAATGGACAACAACAACAACAAAAATAGCCGGACATTGTGGCAGGTGCCTATAGTCCCAGCTACTTGGGAGGCTGAGGCAAGAGAAACAGTTGAGCCCAAGAGTTGGAGGTTTCTGTGAGCTGTGATGCCACGGCACTCTACCCAGGGCCATGTAGTGAGTCTCAAAAAAAAAACAACCCTCTCATCCAAACTGTTAAAAACACTAACTTGTAGGAAAGTCTGTTTCCAAAGGGATAGTTTATATTTATGCAAAAAAAGAAGGTATTCCTTCCATATCACTTTTAAACAAGTTGCTATCTTTTCTTTAAAATATTTTTAAGATCTATTATTTCCCTGAAACTGTTAAATGGAATACTTCAACTTACCTGAGTTCATTGTTATTCCTGAAAACCACAGATAACCCAAATAACTGAGCTCAGCTAACAGATTCCATTGCCCCTACATTCAGCCTCTAAAGAGTATTGTTAGTATAAAAGCTTAGTGATCTGAATCATCCTTCCCCAAATTTGGCTCAAAGGCTAGGAGGTAGGTGACAAGTGTTAAGAAGCAGACAGGAAACCAGGTGCTGAAAAAAACATGAGCCAGGTGAGAATGGTGGCAACAGTAATAGCAACAACAATAGCAGCACCTAAGATTTGTGGAGCACTTTCTGTGAGCCCGGCTCTGTTCTGAGGGTTTCATATACATAAATTCACTAATTTCTCACAACAGCCTGAAATAGGTCCCATTATCAGCTCTATTTTACAAATGAAGAACCCAAGGTATAAGAGAGTTTTGGTAACTTGTCCAAGTTGACATGACTAATCAAGGCATGAGCTGGGATTCAAACCTCTGTAGTCTAACTTTGGAACTGAGGACTGTAACCTTAACAGAATTCTGCCTTCGTCTCAAAGGGATTCCACCTAACAAGTGAGATGGACCTTCAACCTGCATCATTACAGCTCTTTTTCAAAGGATTCAGCTGGTCCTAATTAGAGGTGGCACCCTTGCTACTTTAGGGGCCTTCGTTAACAGGAGCAATGATGACAATAAATAAGCAACAACAGAGAGGTGCCACTATGCCATCAAGGTTCTGCCCAGTCATTACCACTCAGCTCCCAGGATTAGGTCAAAAGCTTAATAACTTCATCATACGTTCAAAATCAAGATAACATTCCCATAAATTGTTTTTGATAAGAGCTATTACTGTAGACACATCATCATGTCAATGTTACAATAATATTTATGCTATTATAACACATATGGTGGGTGGAAAGGGAGAGAAGAATCTTCACTGTTCATTATATGAGTGGGCACATCAAGTAAAGAAATTCATTTTTAACTGTTTATTTCTTTAAAAGGATACTAGAACAGTGAAGAAAAAATAGAGACCTAAACACTTCTGTCATTTATCAAACTTGAAGCAGAATGTAGGAAGGGTACGATATAATAGTTAAGGGGGAGAAACTCTGTTATTTCTCTGGAAACTGAGTTTCCAGAATTGAAGACTGTCAGATTTCCTTAGGGGTTAAAGACTTCATTTCCAGGCTGTGGAAATGGAGCAAAAAAGGAAAGTCAGGAAAACACCAAATTTTCCATCCTGTGTATACAGCTTATTCCTTCATCCAGGACTTAATTATCTTATTCTTACTGGCTGGATAATTTGCCCCAAATTAATTCAACTTAATATATATCGAGTGTTCTAGTCACATCATGGCCCTCACACTACTTGCCTTATAGCTAAGTTCACTTTTTGACTAGCAGGTGGGCAAACTCAATGACAAGAAAAGGGTTCATAGTTCAACAAGGCTTGACGGTCAAAAAGGTGACACCATCGGCTAAGAACTGGAGGTTTTCCATTCATTTCATTTTATTATGTCCTTCTATCTCCCATTACCATGGATAACTGGGAGTTAACAGTATTCTCATTAGTCTTTACTATGAGGTCATGGGGAGATCCTTTTACAGAAAGGCTTCAAGCTGGTGACAGCTGACCTGAATAATTTTGGTCACTAAAATCATCTCTTCCATGTCATATGGCATGTGACTTTGGGCAAAAATCAAAACTCTGGTTCAAGAAAACCATCAGCACCTCAGCTCTGCAAGTCTTTGTTAAAGGAGACTTTCTGTTTGGTCAGGAATACGTTCTATTTGGTCAAGAATACAAGTTGGGCTCATGAACAGAATCAAACTTGCATTCCTTACAACTGATATCTGAACCGCCCAGCTTTCACTTCAGACAACATGGGATGTACCATGACTACAGGTGCATTTTAGAGACTCCAGTTGTAAACTGACATAAATAAATCCCAAACCCATTAGTTACAAGACAGTGTTTTATTTTTGCAAAATACTGTTTTTATACTTGATCTCAGAAAAAAAGGCTAGAAGTAAATTAACTAACTATGGTTATTTATACATGCTGAGATTACTGCTGATTTTTATGTTCCTTAGGCTTTTACATTTCTGTTTTAAAATTATGAACAAATAAATGTGAATATGAAGCTTATTTAGGGTATCTGATAGTTGACTATCCAGTCTAGTAGACATATTAATTATCTATTTATTTAACATTTCCATGTTCTATCTTCCAATTAACTTCGATCATTCAAAGATAAAGTTCCTAGACCACATTTCCTTAGCACTTACAGAAAGAACTTCATTGAATTATAATTTAATGTTTGCTCCCTTCCTTTACAGAGGGTCAGTAAAGAAATGTCAAACAGACAATGCTTCTGTCTTCTAAGAAACCAAAGTTACAGATGGTCTCCTTACATCGCCCAGAATGTGCTTTATTCCATTATTTCATGATCAATATTGTTTGAGTGAGGAAGAAGTGGGAATAATCTTTGTGGGTGAAACTGTAAAGTTTCTCTTTTTTTTTTGTCTTTTTTTTCATTTTTTTTTTTATTTTTACATAGACATGTGTTTACTAGGTTTCCACTTTTTGCCTTCACAAAATCAAAAAGGCTTAAAATTTACCAACAATAGCAATGTTTAAGATAAGGACTGGAAACAAAAACCTTGTAAAGAATGAATGAAGATAAATACATTCAGAAAAGAAATCAGACAACTACTGCAACGAAGTATTAAGCAATAATAATAATAGTAATGCAGGCTCAGCGCCTGTGGCTCAAGCGGCTAAGGCGCCAGCCACATACACCTAAGGTGGCGGGTTCAAATCCCCAGCCTGGGCCCGCCAAACAACAATGACGGCTGCAACCAAAAAATGGCCAGGCGTTGTGGCGGGCGCCTGTAGTCCCAGCTACTTGGGAGGCGGAGGCAGGAGACTCGCTTGAGCCCAGGAGTTGGAGGTTGCTGTGAGCGTGATGCCATGGCACTCTACCCAGGGGGACAGCTTGAGGCTCCGTCTCAAAAATAATAATAATAATAATAGTAATGCAAAGAAAGTGACATTCGCATTGTCAAACAAGAGTATGTAAATTTTCTCTTACCAAAAAAACCACTGTGTCTCTTTTTTATCCTTTCAGGAAGCATAAGCCCAACTTACAGTGAAAATGCTAAAATCTACCACCAGATGTGAAAGATGTCTACTGTTTCTACTTTCTTCAGATGGCCTCTATTTTATTTCATCTTCAAAAACATCTTTACGTTATACTTTCATCTCCAGTCTGTATCTACTCTTTCTAGAAACAGATAAGTTATAAATCTTAAATGAATAAAATAATCTTTGCAATGATCTTGTGACAGTGTTAAAGCCCAGGTGGTTTGCTCCCAATACACACAGGCAGGGCCTGTGGACAGGCCAGGTTCCCCTTGTCCTACCTCTTCAGTCCCTTCTTTAGACTTCTGTCCAGAAAGGAAGAATTCTTTTTAAGTAGAGAATCTTTTACTTCAAGGAACATGAATAACTCAACCAACATCACGCAGCGAACAACTGACCAGAAACTAGGTCTTTTGACTTTAAGCACAGTCCTCTCTCCATTAAACTATGAGGACATTCCAATCCTACTGAGAAGTCAGGGAAATCTAAGAAACATGGACATAAAGGCACATATTTTAAACCTTTCTCACTATTTTCCTTCATCTTAGCTAATTCGGGTTGCTGAATAATTTATTCCTAGTCTTAGTCTTTTAATTCCCAAACAGTATACTGCCTTTCTCAGGAATTCTGGTTACCAAGTTCTTTATTCACTTGGATCATCTCTGATGTATTAAGTGGCTACCATATAAAGAGGACTGGGCTTCTATTCAAGAGAGAATGAACTGGTTCCCTCAGAGCATTTCTGGAGGTAAATGGGTATAGAGAACAGAACACTGAATTTGGAGATCTGGATTTTAGTTTAAGCTCTAGTTGGGACTGCTATCTTTGCACAAAGTCACTGGACCTCATTGGGTTTCAAGTTTCTCATCTAAAATTAAGGGGATATGGCTTGGCACCCCTAGCTCAGTGGTTAGGGCGCCAGCCACATACACCAAGGCATGGCAGGTTTGAACCTGGCCCAGGCCTGCTAAACAATCACAACAACAACAAAATAGCCAGGCATTGTTGCAGGTGCCTGTAGTCCCAGCTACTTGGGAGGCTGAGGCAAGAGAATTGCTTCAGCCCAAGAGTTTGAGGTTGCTGTGAGCTGTGATGCTACAGCACTCTACAGAGGGTGAGATGATGAGACTCTGTCTCAAAAAATATAAATAAATAAATGAAATGAAATAAAATTAAGGGGATAATACCATTTGGCTTACAAGAAAGTTGCACTAATAGTTATTAAAAGTTTACTATGTGCCAGCCATCATGCAAAGCACTTGGTATACACAATCTCATTTACTCTTCATGTTGATGCTCATTTTTCCCGATTGTACTAATAAGAAAACTAAAGCTGGAGGGGTTAAGTAACATTTCAAAGGTATGTAAGTTAAGTCATGGAGTTGGGAGTTGGATCTAGGCTACCTCCAGAGCCTCCATACCGAAACCCACTGTCCTCACCTCCAAGTAATCTATCTAATTTCAAAGTGTTGTTCCTTTTCTTCTACTTCTACCTACTTAAACTTGTAAGACACAAACAGATGTACACTTTTGCTTGCTTCTTTCTATTGTTCAATAATCACCTCAAATGTCCAAGTGAGAATCTGGGGGAAAAAAAAACTAATGCCTTCCTGGCTGACTTTCACAATAGACAGAGAGGTTCTACATAGGCTCCACAGCCCATACTTCACTTGTCTCAAACTTTCTAAGTATCTTCCCCCTTCCCTTCAATCCTCTTGGTGGCGTTCCTTTCCTAAGAAGTCCAGAGACCCATTTTAACCAGTTTTGAATGGTGAAAGCATTTCTCCCGAGAAGAAAAATGAGAAAGAAGGTAGTCCCTTGAAGATCCAGTTAACTCACCTTATAAAGCAGGAAAGAACTCCCTGAAATGCATGAACATTTTCTCTCTCCAGAATCTTTGCCAGACTTGGCACAGGCCGGTCCATTAGAAATACATAATTGAATATTCTTAACAACTCAATTCTTCAACCTCACTTTGATCAATAGTTCATTACCTAAGTTAGATCTGCCAAAAGGGGCAAACTCTTCAGCCCATTCGTCCCATATTTGCATGAATATTATGCTGTGAATGTTACGCTCCTTTGAACTTCAAAAGAGCTTCCTGGCCTCATTGACTACAACTTTAACAACAGAGCATAATGGAGTTACAGAAAGACCCTTTCCCAGCTAAAGACCTCAAACCTTGCTGATGCTGGATGGTAACAAACTTTTATATAAGCAACAAATGGCTCATTCATCCACTGCAATGCAGTATCAGTATTTTCTGGCTTCCTGAGCCTGTCTTCCATCTTGTGAGAGCAACTGTAACTATGGCTAATTAACTACCAACAAGTGACAACACCTACCTTAACCATTCCTTGCAAAAAAAATCCTTCCACAAATGAAGTATTTCTTCCAGACCTCTTCAGATTTCTGTCCCAATTGAATGAGCATTTTTGACCATAATAGCATCCCTTCTCATTCCACCCTGATGTCCCAAATAGAAGAGCAAATAAGCTACAGAGCACCCTCTTAAAGGTTTATATTCTAACAAGCCCCGAAAGCTCAAACGCTTTGGCTTCCTTTGGTAAAACGGTGTTAGGGTGTTAGGCAATAGGGAGAGATATGAAAATTTATTACACGTACACTATAAAGTTTTCCCAGTGGCTTCTTTTTTAAAAACAAAACTCTCTTTTTTCTTCATCTACTCCCACATCTTTCCCCCTCTAGAACTAGGTGGTAAAAATATGGGAAATGATATGTCCTTTTATTTTAAGGAGCTTTTCTTCTATTGTAAAAGTAATACTTGCTAATACTTGCAACAGACAGAAGCAGAAAGGTGAATAAAAATGACATTTTATAAACCTACCATCCAGAGATTTAAAAAAAAATTATCTCCCTATTGCATACCATACCTTAGTATAAATTTCAGATGGTATAGGGAACCTTGGGCAAAAACCCAAATTATGACAGCAACAGAAGAAAATAGAGAATGTGGGTGGGAAAGACCTTCCTAGGAATAAGAAATCCAGAAGCCATATAGGAAATGAATGACAGATTGTATTACATAAAATTTTAAAACCTCTATATGGGAAATATAACGTAAGCTTTAAAACAAATAGCAGACGGAAATATTTGAAATACAAAAGGTTAACAAATAAGCTTTTGCCAACTATTAAGACTAGCAATTGAACTGCAAAAATAGGCAATTCACTGAAGAAATACAACTGAACTAAAAAGTAATTGAAAAGATATTCCAGTAATAAAAAAAAATCAAAACAAAACTGAATGATTCCCCAAATAAACTGGCCCCAACATACAAAGATTAATAACACTCTTGGTGAAGGAATTAGAAATGCACTTATACACAGATAGTGGGAGTAAAAATTAATGTAATTTATTTGAAGGGCAATTTGGCAGTACTTAAGATTAAAACTGAACTTATACTTTAACAATTCCTTACAAATAATTGCCTAGAGGTGTGCATTAATGGCATAAGTGCCTAAAGGTGTGCATTAATGCCTTACTTGTAATAACAAAAACCGAAAGTAACCTGAATGTTTACAAATAGAGATTAGTTAAATAAACCATGACACGCTTATGCGATTTGATTAGAAAGAATATGGCACTGGTGTATTGCAATGTTCTGACATGGAAGGATGTCCTACACACAGTGTTGAGTAAAAGCAAGTTTCAGAAAAATGTATATAATGTCCCATTTCTGCGAAAGAAAAAAAAACATACAGACATGTATGTATGATTCTAACAAAACTAGCAAACCACTCATAATGGTTATCCCTGGAAAGTGGAATGGGAGTTAAGGGGCACATGTTCTTTATTGAAGCTCAGGTGTTTTCATATTATTTTGTGTAACAAGTATATATATTAACTTTAAAATTTTAAAAAGTTAAAATAAGCATTTTCCAGGGCTACCAAATTTCTAATAAATGCTATTTTTAATGTCAGTGTGATATTATATTACTTGGATAACTTATGTAACAATATCCCTATAGATTGAAATTTCCACTGCTTCTAACTTCTCACTCTTAAGAGCTGCAATGTAAATCTCTGTGCATGCATACAGTGTGTGTGCATGCACACGTGTGCCTGTGTATCAAGGCAATTTACATAGGACATATGCTTTGAGGTTTCCCCATTAGTGAAAATGGCTTTACACATCTTCAGACATCTTCAAGACAGTCAGCTTGAGCATAGCCATACAGAACGATGCTCAGTGGCTCATTCAGAAAATTATCATGGTTTAGCTTCATTGTTTAACAATATTCCTGAAATACTTGACCAGAACTGGGGCCCTAGGCTGTCTGTTACATAATAATTTTGGCATCAACTAAATACCAAAAGGGCTTGGGACCAATTCACAGAGAAGAGGAAATGTTAGGATGTAGTAGTTTTGGCCCTATAAATATTTTTTAAGTTGCATCTTTGTTTGGTTTACCAATTAATCTCTAAGTTTCAGAAACAATATCCTTCCATTCTTTATAAATGTGGAAGACTTCTCAGAGGAGAGGGTTTTCTGAAGA
Source organism: Otolemur garnettii (assembly GCF_000181295.1). NCBI lineage: Eukaryota > Metazoa > Chordata > Mammalia > Primates > Galagidae > Otolemur > Otolemur garnettii. The sequence goes on along the minus strand of NW_003852662.1, from coordinate 908,970 downwards.
GTTACAAGCTTCCCCCATGTAACAGGCCATAAGGGCAGTTTCTTTCTAAGACAGGAGGACTTTTAACCCCAGATGGTGGTGAGCTGAACTGAGAATAGATGAACATTTTTGTCACATCATCTTAAATCAAGGTGGGCTTCTGGAAGAGGAGGGTTCAGAGATGAATTATACAAAAATGGAAAGAGGAGGCACTAAAGAATATAAGATAAGAGGCTGATCCAAGCTTCCTCACTGAGATCATGCCCTGTCTTTTGTGTCGTAATCATAGCAGATATAACCATCGAACATTCATGCTTAAAAGCTTAATCAGAAGTACTATTTGTCACAGGAAGAAGACTAAGTTTACTATGAAAATCATAGTGGGACAGAAACACACTTAAGGATGGAATAGGCTTGGCACTGTTCTCCTTGTCAGCAAGGCTTCTGCCTGATCCATTTAACTTAACACTGATAAAGGAGATAAATGTTTAAATGATGGGCTTCAGATGCTGCTTCAGCTCCTACCAAGAATATTTTCAAAGCTCCTTCTCATGAATAAGTTCAGTGGAGCAGAGAATGCCCCTTTTGGACCAATTCCACTTTGTGCTTCTTTTGATGCAGTCAAAAAGGGGGACTAGAGCTCAGGCTGTTCCTGCAAATTTAGAGCAAGTGTCCATCTCAGAGGTGGTTGAAAGTGTTTCAAAGAAGGTAAGGTCTGTACACTGTGCAAAGGCTGTAAAAATCTCTTAACAAGAAGAGAGATGTTGACGGTTACTCATAAATCTCCCAAATGTGGCAGCAAGGAGGGTTAATTATCTCCCCCCGCTTGCCTGCCACTCTCTGCTTTCTCCAATGTGTTAGCCCATCACACGGATCGCTGACTTTCCAGAAATATTCCCTGGCTTTGTGGGGACGTTCTTTTCAATAAATGGCATCCAATTTGCTAACAGTCCCTGGAATCTCAATTTCCTCAAAGGATTTTTCATCTGAATCCAGTTCATGTGAGGGGTTCTTCCTCCTTTTTCAGCATAAGAGAAAAGGCAGAGCCTGCCTTGATTTTTCTTTCTTTTTTTTTTTTTTCTCTTCTATGTCATTCTTTTCATAAACTAAAAACCTTTGCTGAAATTTGGGAAAAAATCCAGCTCATCTGTCAGGTGTTTCTAGAGTTCCATAAAATGGAATTAGATTTGTATAGTTTAGAACAGGAAAGGGAAAAAATAGGCTAATGTGTCATGTGTTCTATGAGATGAAAATTATATGATAATCAGAAAAACAGCCCCAAATTCAGTTGGCCCGATTCAAAGCGCTCATTCTTTTATCAACTCATGCATAAACAGTAACATTCACTTTCTTCTCTTAGAAAAATGGCACAGCCGCATTTGGGCTACATCATGATCTATAACAGATTATAACCACATTTTCAAAAAGGTTATAAGAAAGTATGTATTCTTTTTTAAACACAAGACACTTACGTTTTACTTGTTCTGTTTTGCTTCCTTCTAGGAAAAGAAAGAACAACAAGGAAAAAGTGTATTTCATGCCTCCCATTTTCCACTTTTTTCTCATGTGGGTCACGGCAAAAGGCAACCGAGAACCTTCAAGGCTCGACGTACTCAAGCTGTTGGGAAGAAAGCAGAAAAAAGTCTTAACACAAGATCCTTTACAACTAATAAAGATCATTGATACTCAGGCTTCTAATTTGCTAGGAGAAAAAAAAAATGAGGGGAATTTACATGAGTGCAAGTATTGTTTTCCTGCCTAAGATAAAGGACTTGCCTCTCCTGTCTTGCAAAGACTGTGGGAGCAAATTCAAGTGAATGAGCATGCATGCCTATCCAATGCTGATATTAAATCCTTACAGGCAAGTCATAGGAAAATAAAAATAAATTTTGAAATCCTCCTTTCTAAGGGAATTAAAGTTGATTTCTCAAGAGATTTACTTTGGAAGAAAAAGGAAACGGGAGTTTGTAAAATGGCTATTTTGGAAAACAAAGTAAAAGTAATAGGCATGAGACCTAAGCAATTCCTGAAACGAAAGTTAACTAATCTTAGTTTCAAAACTACTATTATCATTGATCCTTCGGGGATGAAGAAGAAATTGATCAGAATTTCTCCTGTGTCCTCTGTAAGATCTATAAGGATGTTCAGTTTGCTTACACATGTTGGAAAAGATATAATTAGCAAAATAGATGCAATTAAACACCTGAAAGGTTATATTGCTTAGAATGGTTCAGATATAGCCCTCCCCTTGAAGTCCATTGTGAAATGGAAAGTTTAAATGGGTCATTTTAAAAGGAAATTAGGCAAATTTAAATAGGTGATTTGTCCACCCTGTACCACCACGCAAAAGATCATTAGAGCAACTATAATTCTTTAAAATAGGAGATGGAGATTGGCATTTCCAATCTAAGGGGTAGAAATCGTACGTCTTTTGAGCCTTGGAACACAGCAAGTTTGCTATAGCTCATATCCAAGCACAGGTCATTTCCACAGACTTGAGAGATTGCAAGATTCTTTCAGTGAGTACGTGGGAAATATTTAAATGTTCTAGAAACACTAAACCCAATCTGGGTTTAACCCTAGATAGGAACACAATGATTTGTTTTCTGAGAGTCCAACTTAAATATTGAGTATAAAAAGAACTTGAGGGAATGCACGATGATCATTTTGGAGAACTAAACATCTTTGGGCTCCACAGTAGATGCCACAGCTCCTCTTTAAATGCTATAAAGTTGCCCAGCTCATTCAAAATACAAATTCAAATTATGAATATGTAATTGAGAAGAACTGGTCATAGAGAATAATTGGTGCTGTGAAGCAGGATTTGCCGCGCTCTTTGCCTTCTTTATCTCCTCCCTCCTCTTTAAAGAACGATCAAACTCTCCTAGTAATATGTTCCTAGTCTTCCAAAGGCCTGGGTTCTGATGTCTTGGTCCCCTCTGTGAGTTTGTGGCCCACTTTCAATTACTCAGAACATTGCTGTCCCCTAAGAGCTACCAGGTTCCCTTGCAGCAAATCATTTTCATTACTAGTTGAACACAGCTGCACACTTCAGTGAGGTGCCTCCTGAGCCTGCTTTAATAAGTTTACCCCCTAAGCCTCCAAAAGAGAAACATTTTTAACCACTGAAGTCTAATTTATCACAATCATATATGTGTGATTCTGAAACCATAGTTTTCAGGTCTCCCCATGCAAGAATCAACAGAGCTGTTTTTCTTTTACAATGGTTGGGCGATTCGGTGAACAGTAGCATTGCTTCATAACTCAAGCTGGCAAGAAAATGGCTCTTAGAATTTTTTGCTTTTCTTGGGTCTCAACTAATGCTATGAGCAAATAGAAAAGTTGGTGACTAGAGAGCAATTAATCTCTTTTGGTGTTCTTGTCATCTGTGCGGCCTCCCACGCTGTGATGGAGAACATCAGAAAATGAATCGCTTTATAAATATTCACTTTTGATTTACAAAATCCTGAAGTCTTGCCTTTGTATTCTGTGTAGAAATAGGAACCGAGAAGAGTTCCCTCCCCAGGTCTCCCCACCATTCAAGCTCTCTTTATTTAATTTTTTTTCTTTAGGAGGAGATGGTCCAAAACATTTGTTGGGACTGCAGCAGTAAACACAAGCAAGCATTGCTCAGCAAACATGCCGACTTTTATTCTTGCAAAGAGCCAAACTGTCCTTAATTTTTCAAATTATACTTTGACCCAGTTAACTGGAGTTATTTCTGCATTAACTCTCTGTCTGCTTCACACAAGCTGTTGTGCCATTGAACTTGCACTGGCTCTTTTACAAGTTACTTAGAAATGTTGCCATTGATGTGTTTTGGGGGGATCCAGAGCCCCAAGAAAGCAACAAACAAAACCCTGCATCTAACCCTGGGAGTGGGGGTGAAGTAAGAGGGTAACTGGGCTTACCAGGAAACAAGAAATACATCAGACACCAAAAGAAAGATATTTATAAGGTGCCTCTACAAAAGCAGCAAAAGGACCAACTGTTCCTTGCCCAACTATTAACTACGAGGCAATCTGAACCATCAGGAGCCCACTCTCAGAACAGGTCCCTTAGGTTGAACAGAACCAGAGACAGCCCCAAAGGAAAGTTAAGGGCTGAGCACATGTCAGCCAGTTCTTCACGCCCCACAGTGTCTCTTTAATCCTCAGAGAGGCTTGACCGACCTTGTAATCTCACATTCACTATCATCTGTGGGACAGCCCCTAGGGTAGCGATTTTCTTTCTGACAAACAATAAGAAAGACACTGGAGTCTAAGACTCTTGTTTATCAGCTGAACTCCTGGCCCCACTTTACCACCCAACAAGAAAAGCTCAGTTAACTAGTCGCGGGTTGCCACTGAAGATAGCAATTTTTAGCCCAGGGTATCTCTTGTCAGAGGCAATGTCTCATTGCTGCTTTTGAGTGACCAATAATGCCTTGCATTCGGCTTGCAAAACCCCTTCCTATCGTTTCATTTTATTCCACGCAACTCCACCTCCAAAATGGGCACCCGGGGGCCCAGAGAACTCAAATGAATTGAGTTAGTCGCAGGGGCAGGAGGGACTAGAAGGCAGGCTTTCCAGGCCCTGTACTCTGGCAAGACCACACTGTTTCCTGAGCCTGACGTCTCAAACTCTGACCCCAGTGGTCTAGGCCAGAAAATGAGGGGGATGTCCAGAGGACAGGGAAGCCTCTCGCCCATCCACCCTGTTTCGTTAATTTTAGCACATTTTAATCAGCCACCGGTCTAGGGCACTTCAGCAAATGAGAAAACAGGCTCAAGAGACACATGCAGTGATTAAGGGGACTGTAGAGTCCCTTAGGGACCTCAGCGTAGAGTACTCAAGTGACCTCTCCAAGCTCCAGAACATAGAGAAACGCAGGCCAAGCGGGAGTGACGAGTTGTGAGTTCGAATCCAAGACCCCCAACCTGCCTCAGCGAGGAGCCTTGGGCCCCACCTCCATCCCCACCACGAGCAGCTGGACCACAAAATAGGTTTTGAGTTGGCAGGTCGAGAAGGAGTTCGTCTGGGGAGCCTTGGGGGAACTTCCATGGGTAGCTCCGGCCAACAGAAGGCACACCCCACCTGTGCAAAAGCTGGAAAGGGAGGTGGGGAAAGCGGGCGCCGGGCACCGCTCACTGACCTGGGCACTGGCCTCCTCGGTCTGCCACGCGTGCACGCGCTCCGAGCTCCCCGGGGCGCTCCTCTAAGGTCTGGGGCTCGCAGGTTGTGGCGAGAGCGAGAGTGCGCGCGAGGGGGAGGGGGGATTCAAAAGTGGGTGGGAGGAAAAACATCACCGCCCTCAGACCACGAGGGAACAGCGGCTTGCTCGGCTCCCGGGGGCAGAGCCAAGGCGCGGGCGCGGCGGCCCGGGGCCACCTGCCCGCCCGCCCGCCTGCTCCCCACTTGGCCCGAGAGGCCGGCCGCTCGGCGCTGGCGGGAAGTCCGCAAGCACGCAGCCGCTGCAGGCACGCACCCCTTCTCTGCCCCGGCACAACGGCTTTATTCCTGCTCCCCTGACCCGAAAGTTTAAAAATCAGGAGAAAGTGTGAGGCTCAGCCGGCGACTTTCCCATCACGCAGCGCCCCCACTTCACCCCCCTCCTTTGGCTAGGCGAGCGTTGGGGTCTTAAAGGGACCGCACATCTCCTCCGGCCCCTCCTCCCCGGCCACACTGGATGCACCTAAGACTGGCGCGCGCGCTGGAGACCCTGGCTCCCCTCCGACTTCCCTGCCTTGAAGCTCGCACCCCTCTCCTCCGGCGCTACCGCCTTTCTGGAGGGTGCACCTGGTCTAGTCCTGAGCTGGTACCCGGAACGCAGGTTGGGCTGGCCTCGCAAATTATGCCCTGGCACCTTCCTTACCATTTCGGGTCGCTTCCCAGATCCACACTGTGGCTAGTAAAGTGACAAAAGCTTTTGGTGTCTGTAAGGGCGGGGTGGAGGTGGGTGTGTGAGGGAGTTTCTGGGGGGCGGGGGCTTAGAAATCTGCTTTCTCCCACAAAGAGATTTCCCAAGTCCCATGGAAAAGGCCTCTACTCCCTGTTAAGTGTCTTGAAGAGAACTTGGGGTGACCCACCAAAGCCACTGGCATTACCAAGTCCCTACTATGTGCCAGAAGCCCAACCTTGAAATCACAATAGCACTGCTGATGCCGTGGTGAGCCTGAGACAGAGTACTCCAAATTTGGGTTTATTCCATGAGCAATAGTTACAAAGGATTATCAGAATCTTCTGAAGTCCAGGAAACTGCTGTCTTGACAGACAATATTTTAAGCCCCTAAATTTGGAGAACTGCAGGGTTTTTTTCAACATGAACTGGATAATCTCGATAGTCCTAACATCTGTATAGCGCTTTACAGCTTACTGAGTACTTTCATATACATCAATATTACCTTTTTTTTTTTTTGAGACAAGGGTCTCAAGCTATCGCCCTGGGTAGAGTGCCGTGACATCACAGCTCACAGCAACCTCCAACTCTTCGGCTTAAGCAATTCTCTTGCCTCAGCCTTCCAAGTAGCTGGGACAACAGGCGCCTGCCACAACGCCTGGCTATTTTTTAGTTGTAGTTGTCGTTGTTGTTTGGCAGGCCCAGGCTGGATTCGAATCCGCCAGCTCAGGTGTAAGGGGCTGGCGCCCTAGCCTCTCTGAGCACCGGCTCGGAGCCAATATTACTTATTAAATCCTCACAACAACCTGAACTACCTGTGGCCTCTAGTGTCTGAGTTGGTGGGTCCCTCTAAAACATTTTGCTTAACCACCCCACCTCGGAGGAAATTGAGATGAGGGTGGGAGCATTGATGTATCCAAGGTCACACAACTAATCAATGACAAATTTGAGATTCCAAATCAGATCTACTGACTTTAAATCCACTGCCCTCTGGTTGCTGTCTCCAGTCTATTGATAAGGAAATGGATGCTCAGGGAAATTATGGCTTGCCAAAAAACCCCATTTATCAGGAACTGAGAACAAAAGAAACTTAAAATAAGAATAATTGTCCTTGGAAGTTACCTCCTTTTTCTTTCTTCAGTAGTGTTAATATCATTCAACTAGTCCCTGCATTGCTGGAGATGTTTATTTCACTGTTAACAAAGGAAAGGGGGCCCTTTCTGAAATGTTGCCTTCAGGGCCGAAAATGTCTAGCTCCATCCTGCTGCTTGGGTAGCCCTACCCTGCCACGTGCATTCAATTTGTGCTGTAGTATATTGGGTTGAACTTACTGATTTGTTGCCTTATAACTGTTCTCATACCATTTAATGCACCAATGTTTTGTCTCACTTGACTGGGAGTTCTTCAAGTGCAAGGACTGGTTGTTCAATTTCCTTTGTGTGTGTATTCCCCAACCCACATTATCACTTTCAACACTCTTAAGAGAATTCAAGAAAATAGGCTTCAAGGAATAGTATGAGACAAACATGGATCCTGGTTTAAAAGCTCATGTATTTGGCTACAACCACTGGCTCCCCTTGCTTGATGTTGTAGTAGTTCGATTACTGCATACCTACCCATCACAAAACTTAGTGAATTAAAACAAATTATTGTCAATTGGTTCTGCTGAATTGATTCTATTGAACTTTGAACTGGCTGAGGATCTTTTATGCAGCGATAGTGCCTTAAACTCTATACGCGGGCGCTGGAATTTTCCGACAGGTTCTTCATTAACGTAAATGTCAGTATTTACATTAATGCTTGTATTAGTTCCAGTCTTGATTTCTGAATTGGCAACTCAAATTTGGGTGAGTCCTAATCTAGACTTCTACCAACTCTTATGCAAACTTAACTGATGCTTATCTCCATGCCTTATTTTCTCTGTTTTATTAAATGGGGATGAGAGCATACCTCATCTCATACTCACTTTTTTAAAAGTTTTTATTTTGAAATAATTGTAGATTCACATGCAATTTTAAGAAATTATTCAGGGGGATCTGGACTATCCTTTACACAGTTTTCCCCAGTGGTAAATATTAATAATATTATGCATAACTGTGGTATAACATCAAAACCAGGATATTGACATTGATATAATATATTCGCCTTAGTCTGATTTCACCAGTTTTACAGGCACTCATTTGCCTGTGTGTGTACCTCTATGTCGTTTTTTCAGATGTGAAGGTTCATGGGACCACCATCAGTCAAGGTATAGAACAGGGCCATCACTACAAAAATTCACTTTGTTACTCTTTGATATTCAACACCCCTAGTTCCCCTTCCCTGCCTCCCTACTCCCTGGCAACCCCTAACCTCTTCCCCATTTCTATAATTTTGCCACTTAAGAATGTTACATGGACTCATACAGTATGGAACCTTCTGAGATTTGCTCCACACACACCCCCCAAACACACACATAATTCTCGGGTGACCCATTCAAGTTGTTCCAGGTCTGAACAGTTTGTTCCTTTTTATTGCTGAGTAGTACACATATGCATGGTATGGATGTATAACAAGTTGTTTAACCATTCATCTGTTGAAGGGTTGGTTCCAGATTTTGGCTATTACAAATACAGATGCTTTGAACATTTGTCCACAGGTTTCTTTGTTTTTGACTAAACCTAAGTTTTCATTTCTCTGGAATAAATGCCTAGCCAGAAATGTATAGGAGATTGTTTCTGTACATCCTTTCCAGCGTTGTTGACATCATTATTTTTTTATTTTAAGCATTCCAATAGGTGTATAGTGATATCACATTGTGTTTTTAATCTGCCTTTTCCTATTAATTAATGATATGTACCACCTTTTCATGTGTTTATTTGACATCTGTATATCATCTTCGCAAATATTTTATCCCAGACCGTAGCTTGTCTTTTCATCCTCTTCCCATGAATGTTCACAGAACAAAAGTTTTTAATGTTGGTGAGGTCTAATTTGTCAAATTTCCCTTTTAGAGATGTTTTGGCATGATCTCTTTTCCAAAGTTCTAGGTCTGGAGCATTTTCTCCTGTGCTTTTGTTTTATAAGTGCGATATTATAGTTTTAAATTTTACATTTAAATTACAATCTATTGCAGTGAATTTTTATATAAGGTGTGAGGTTTAAGTCGATGTTCACCTTTTTGGCTATAGATGTCCAGTTGATCCAGAACCATTTGTTGGAAAATCTGTTTTCCTCCACTGAATAGATTTTACATCTTGGTTGAGCATTGGCTGGACATATTTATGTGGATCGATTTCTCACTTCTCCGTCCCACTAATCTATGTGTCTTTCCCACCACCAATACTGCACAATGTGGATTATTATAGACACATAGTAGACATTAATATCAGGTGGAGTGGTTATTCCTATTTTCTTTTTCTTTTTCAAGATTGTTTTAGCTGGTCTGCATCCCGTACCTTTCCATATAATCTTTAGAATAAATTTGTCTATGTCTACAAAAACATCTTGCTGGGATTTGGATAGAAATTGCATTAAACGTATAAATCAATTTGGGGAGAATTGACAACTTTAATGTGTTGAGTCTTCCAATCCATGAAAACACTATGTCTCTCCACTTATTTAGGTCTTCCTTGATTTCTTTCATTAGTATTTTGCAGTTTTAAGCATATAACTTCTATCCACATTTTGTTAGATTTATACTGATGCATTTCATTTTCTTTGGAGTAATTGTAAATGTTATTGTGTGTTTAATTTCAATTTCCATGTGTTCGTTGCTAGTAAATATAAATGCAATTAATTTATACTTATTTTTAAAAATGTGAAAATGGGAGTATTATAAATGGTTAATACAAAGCAATGCATTTTAGTCTTTCAAAATGTAAATGCTTCTTATCCCACTGGAACATGGAAAATTCAGGTTATTGAATTAACTCTCCAAAACATGGCAGCATACATAATGATTGATAAATATAGGGTGTCTCAAAAGTTGCCCTGAAAGTCACCACACATAGGGAAAAGGAGAAATTAGAGCTAAATGTACCTTTATTTACAAAATATTCAGTATAAAACTTGGTAATAAGGTGGCCAAACATGTAGAGAATACAGTAGAACTTCCTTAGTTGACCACCTCCCTACATTGGCCACCTCCTTAAGTTGACTGAATTCTTTTTTTTTTTTTTGAGACGGAGCCTCAAGCTATCCCCCTGGGTAGAGTGCCATGGCCTCACAGCTCACAGCAACCTCCAACTCCTGGGCTCAAGCGAGTCTCCTGCCTCAGCCTCCCAAGTAGCTGGGACTACAGGCACCCGCCACAACGCCTGGCCATTTTTTGGTTGCAGCCATCATTGTTGTTTGGCGGGCCCGGGCTGGGGATTCGAACCCGCCACCTTAGGTGCATGTGGCTGGCGCCTTATCTGATTGAGCCACAGGCGCCGAGCCAAGTTGACTGAATTCTTATAGACCAGACTGCACCATATGTGCATATCAGTACAGTAGGCCTATTTACTTATGTTGACCACCTCTGTATGTTGACCAGTTTGATACAGTCCCTTGCCTGGTCAACTTACAGAGATTCTACTATGTTTTGTAAATAGTTTGTAAAATTTGGTGTGAATATTTTATAAATACATTTAATTAAAATTTCTCATTGTCCTTATGTATGGAGGCTTTAGGGGCAACTTTGGGACACTATATATTGCAGTATAGATTTACCTCTTTTTACAGAAAATCAGACCAATCTGGACTTTAATATATAGAAGTTAACAGTTTTCTCTAAAGACCTTTTATCTTTTTTTTTCGTTTTGAAGTATATATTTGTTTAGTAATACATATTTTTATTTCGGATTAATTTGAGGGTAAAAACCACTAGGTTACAATGTTTGCTTTTGTTAGGTAAGGTTCCAGAGACTTTTGAGAACTATTAAGCTATATTCTAATGAACCTCATTGTTATTTGCATATATTCTTGTTTGTTACAGAACTTTTGTCCCTTTGTTGTATTTTCTTCCTGAAAGCCATTTCTAAAAACTGCTAGAAAACAGTCTTGGTTGTTGCTAGTGTGGTTCATCTAATATTTCCAATTTTCCTCCTTTTGGGCTCAAGGTAAGATTTTACGCCTTGTTTTGAGGTTGAGGGTGGCCATCTAATTGGCTTTAGTTAATAAAATTTTAACAAAAGCGATGTGTCATTTTTGGGCGCGTGATTTGCCCCCTTCTCTTCCCTCCTACCTCAGGCATAACAGATGCATGTATTGAAATGACGCCTGAGCTCCTAAGTGACCAAGATGAGCAAAGCCCTGAACTGACTCATTTTGGGTATCCATTGTGAGTAATAAATGAACTTTTGTGTGTTAAGCTTCTGAGACTTGGAGGTTGCTTATTTTTGCAGCATGATCTAACCAATCATGACTGATAGCACCGATGAAAATAGTTCTGTTTCCTAGAATTTTATGAAAATCAGTGAAATAGTGTAGGTTATAGAGTCTTTTTTTGGGGGGGGGCTGGAGTCTCACTTTGTTGCCCCTAATTAGAGAGATGTGGCCTCAGCTTAGTTCACAGAAACCTCCAGCTCCTGGGTTCAAACAATCCTCCCGCCTGGGCCTCTCCAGTAGCTGGGACTACAGGCATCTGTCACAATGCCTGTGTAATTTTTCTACTTTTAGTAGAGACAAGGTCTCACTCTTGCTTAGGCTGATCTTCAGCTCCTGAGCTCAAGGGATCCTCCCACCTTGGCCTCCAAGAGTGCTAGAATCACAAGTGTGAGCCACCATACCCAGCCGAGTTATAGATTCTTAGAAATAGAGATAAGAAAAACAGGTACTGGCTTGGCGCCTGTGGCTCAAGTGGCTAAGGCGCCAGCCACGTACACCTGAGCTGGCAGGTTTGAATCCAGCCCGGGCCTGCCAAACAACAATGATGGCTGCAACCAAAAAATAGCCGGGCGTTGTGGT
>NW_003852662.1:895767-896732 GCF_000181295.1 Otolemur garnettii | reverse complement strand
GTTGTTTGGCGGGCCTGGGCTGGATTTGAACCCACCACCTTGGGTGTATGTGGCTGGCGCCTTAGCCACTTGAGGAACAGGTGCTGAGCCAGTGTATTATTTTTAGTTAAGATGTCATTTCCTATTTATGCCTTTCAATTATTGTAGCAGACAAAAATAACCCAAGGCATTTTTTATTTGTGCTTTGTGTTATCTCTGAATAGTATTTATATTAAAATGACTTTCTTTTTAAGTGATTCTGAGATAGTTGTTTAAGCATTTTAAGTGATTCTCTTCCCAATGGCACATATCTCCAGATTTATAATAAAGGCCATTAAAAAAGCAAGATTTGGTTTACAAAAAATTTGAGGAACATATTTATTTTTAAAATCAACATAAACTCATCATCATATGTATATGATGATGTATTTACCACATATATCATCGTATAATGATGATATGATATATTTATACTATATATATATATATAGTAAATATCTAAAATATGAAAGGGGGTGACTTCCTTTATCCAAAATTACACTGTGCCTCACCCACCATTACCATTAATGAGTCACATGGGCAGAGTATTAAATGAATCACTTCTGCTTGAAGATTTGTTTCACATAGTTTAACCATATTTTTGAGCACTTTTACAAAAGTGTGCAAAACTTGTTAACCAAGGTTGTCATAAAAACAAATTGGAGATATCACCTTTCCAAGTGTTATGCTATGCATAGAACAATGCAATATGGTGAAATAAAAATTGCCTAGAAGTGCTATTGCTATAGAACATTTAATTCCTTTACCAAATTGTATTTGCATACGTAGTTTGATATAGGAACCCAAGGTGCCCATAGTTCCCTAGAACAACCATGAACTTCTAAATGTATTCACCTTTATTCCCAGTGCTAGGTAGTAGATCAATCCATTGATTTTTTTAACAGAGCCAATAAAAATGACTGCCTTATTGTCTTTTTTTTTTTTTT